>NC_041044.1:16056877-16251476 GCF_900634775.1 Gouania willdenowi
TGTTTGTGCTTCTAGACTGTTGCTTCTCCACATTGATCTGACTTTTTCCTTTTGCTTTGCATTGTAACCATTGTGCCTAACGCCAGGATGGAGACTTCTCCCACTGGAACTTCCACCATTTTACCTTTACTACGGAGGACGTGAGCGTTCATAGACTTTTTTTTTTAAAATTTTACTTACTTTACAAGACAATCTTTGATGTTGACTCAGTGCTGCCTCTTCCTCACAGATCTGTTTAACTTAATTCTCCTCAGAGGTTTTACCTGCAAGTAGAAACAAAAAAAGATAAGAGTGTCATGACAACTATGTAGCATAACATTTAGTTGAGAAATGTGCCAAAAATTACAGATTAGAGTCTTACTTCAATGTTCATAAGAGCTTCAATAGGAATATGATTAGGATCACTCCAGGCAGAGGAGGATTTCCAGGCCTGTCAGAAGGTGGGACTCTGTGGAAGTGAGGGTGATGAGGGGCTTGTTAGTGGGAGTTTGCTTCACTTTCCATCACAGGGCCATCAACTCTCCTCAGCTTTCCCGGAGGTGGTCCGCGCGAAGTCCGACATTCTTCTCCCATCCTCCTTCGGCTTTCAGCTGGGGATGGAGGATGGTGAACAAGTTGGAGGCCATGTTGGTTGGAGGGAGGCAGTGAATGAAAAACACCATCCTGTGGATAGTCTCTTCTGACCCGCGTGTCTTGTCCAGTGTGAGACCCATCATGAAGTGGGGGGTGTGGTGGAGGGAGGCTGTGGGCGGCCAGTGGAGGGGTTTTCACTAGTGAATGTCTTGCACTAGAACTACTATTCTTTTCTTTTCTGGGTGTGGTTGAATTGGGGGCATCTTCTGATTTGTGTTTATTAGGCTTTAAAGATTTTGTAGCAGCTGCAGAAGACGAAGACGACTCTTTTTTGGTATTGAATATTTCTCCAGTTCTTTTCATAATTTTATCATTCTTTAACTTTAAACCTTGGCGTTGGTCTTTCCTTTGGAGGATTTCTCTTTCTTTGCTTTGTCAGGCTGAGCTTTTGACTGCTGTGATGATTCTGATTCATCGGCCTTTCTCTTTTTCAACATCTTGGTTTGTAGGTTTTTGTTGCTGGACTTGGTAGTAGATGAGGAAGAGGATGGGGGAGGAGGAGGCACAGCTCTTCTGTCTGTTTAGTCTCCTCTGTCTGCCCTGTCATCTCTTCGTCGTTCTCTCTCATGAACTGAATAATTTCTGGGTGAATATGTCCTTCGATCTCTTTCCTTATCTCTACTGCTGTGACCCTTGTGATGCATTGAGGGCTGTTGATTGTCATCATTTTTGAAGTACTTGCTGTCTGCGTAGTCCTTCTCCCACTGTCGATACCTTTCTCTGTCCCAGCGGTCTTGGCTTCCAGGACTCTGACCTTTTAGTTCATACGGTGGCAGTTCTCGGGGAGGTGGCTTTCGTCCACCAGGGCTGTGAGCCCTGTAGCCAACAGGTGAGCGAGAACGTGATCTAGCTCTATAGGACCCCCGATTGGAGAAGGGGGACTGCGGGAACCCAGAGCGCCGGTAGGCATAAGACCTTGAACGAAATATTGTCCGTGAGCGTCCATAACTGCGCCCATTGGGTCTGGAAAATGGGGAACGTGGGTAAGACCGATCGTCTTTGTGGAAGCCTTTTGTGACCTCATCAAGTCTGGAGGTCGCTCTAAAAAAAAAAGAAAAGGAATGGATCAACTATTTTATATGCATTGAACATTTACATTTTGCATTAGTGAATTGAGTCAGAACCAGCAGTTATAGCATTTTATACAGAATATACCAACTTGGGATGGCCCTACCACTTTAATAAATCACCAAAACTAGCATTTTTGACCAATCACTGTCTGAATCCTCAACTACACCACTTTGTAGGTTATCATCTTTCATTCCTGCTGTTTTGCAACATTTACTGAGAAATATTACAGTGAGAGAACAGAAAAGCCACTTTGCACAGGGTCAAATATTTGAGTGAGCAGGACGTTCATCAGAGTGAATTCTAGATCTTTAGCCGTGCAGTTAGAAACCACATCCACTAAAACTACTGTTAACCTCATTTTCACATTACCCTAGAAATGACCCACAGAGAGAAAGGACATCTTTTTTTTGTGTAATAGAACAAATAATCAACTTTTAGTCTTGAGACTTTGATATTTGTATTGTTTGCACAATTTTACTATTTCTGAGCTAGATCTGGGAGATATGTTCTGAAGAGAGTGTTATTTAGCACTATTTGTTCACAACAATGTGCTAAGCAGAATTACACATGAATGAGCAACCATTTATGATGAGCTAAAATAGAAGAATGATTAAAATGCAGGTAAATAATATATATTTTTAAATGTCTAAACGTTTGTTTTTAATGGTTTGTTTTGCAACAAGACAACAGGAACAAAGATTTTGAAGTGAATAAAAAGGCTAAAACTGATTTTCTGCAAAGCAACTGCAACTTGAGGTATGATTCTGCTCCTAACATTCAGTGGACTGTCTGAGGCTTCCAAAACTAACAGGTTACTCACTTTTCCATCCGGTGATGTCTCGGTTTGTACAAATCCTCCTTTGAACTGAAAGGCTGAGGGAGGGGTGGTGGAAGACAGACAAGTGGGGGCTGGGAACCAGGGGCCCCCCATGGAGGATTAAACACTGGGTGTCCAGAAGCATAGACGGGCTGAGGCTGGTAACTAATTATGGGTGGTGGGATGAGGCCAGGGCCTGAGGTGTATGGTGGGAGGTATGGTTGTGGTGGGGGTCCGTAGAGGGCTGGGGAAGGGTACAGAGGAGGAACGGGTGCAGGAGGTTCCACTGGTTGGAAGTGACTGGAAAGATGCTCTTCTCTGTTCCTGTACATGCATGCAAAAAAATAAATAAAATCATCCACTCACTGTTTAGCTTTGCTCACATTTAAATACTATTATGTTGGCTTTTCAAAGTAAAATGTTTTTTATGCCTAAGCTAAAATTTGCTAGTGTCAAACATCTATTAAACATTGTTAATGTTTCTGAAAGTAGAGAACAAGTGATTTCTGACTAAATGCTTTACAAACATTACAGTTAATGTGCAGTGACTGACCGGCAGCTTTGAGCTGGAGAACTGGTAGTTGTTACGGTGATGGGTGGTGTGGATGTCGCTGGTTTGGCTGTAGAAGTCTGTGGGATGTTGACCTTCAGTGGATCCAGTTGTCTTGAATGTAGCCTTGATAGCTGTGGTGGTGGTGGAGGCAGAGCTGGGTGGTGCACCTGTGCAATCCTATGCACTGCGTATGTCGTCCCATTCTTATAGTTGTTCACAACCTGCATGAATCATCACAGATGAATTTTATTATACTGAACACTGCAAAGTCAAGTAAATAACAATATGGTAGTGTGTGCGTCTCAGGTTTACCTGTCGTAGGAACTTATTGGCAATGAGATTATCAGGTGAAACATCAGACTGTTTACATGTGAAACAGACGTGATCCTCCGAGTCCAACAGGGCAGTTCGGATACCTTGAGACAAAACACTCAAAATCAACTTATGAATTAACACTATAACATGTTCACACATTATCGAGCTTAAGGGTCAACTATGGAAATGTTATACAGTTGGTGAGAGGCAGCTTTTTACTCACATTCATCACAATAACTGTTTCCACAGCAGGGTATCAATACAGCATCTATCATCAGTTTGGCACAGATTGGACATAAAAGGTTGTATGGAATTGGATCAATCTCCTCTTCAGACGACGAATGCTCATGTGGGACAAACGGGGGGCGCTCCTTTTTGCCTTTGGCATATGCTTCACTGTAAAAACGTTTCGTTATTTTAGCAACAAACATTTTCGTATGTGAAATAAACATGGCAGTGCTGCTTTAATGTGCCAATATATTCATTATTTCTGATGGCTTCTGTTAAAAACCTACGCATCGATAGCAGGTATTACAGATTCCCCAGTCACGGTCAGCATGGCTCCTTTGGTGCCTGGCTCTGCTTTCACCATGAAGCTCTGAGGGACGCCCTTGCTGGTTTTCACTGGCTTAGGTTCCTTGTCCTGTGTCTGGGAATCATGAGGAAAATAAATAAATAATTTATTTCCCCTATAAAAGATAAAAGTTTTTCAAAAAAGCACTGAACAAATGACATTAGCATCAACCAGATTGGCAGTCTACAAAGAAAGGAAATATCCAAAAATCACAGAGAGACCAGGATAAGCCCTGAAATTCAAAGACACTTCACAGTTGTGATGCATAAAGATGTGAACACATTAAACAGTACCTTGGTTAATTGGGCGAGAGACATAGGAGAAGAATCCATCTGCAGGAGAATCAGAACACATATATTAATGTTATTAATGTTTCTAGCAGACATTGTTGGACAGGCATTTCCCCTCCACATCTGTGTCCAGTCCAACTCTTTTTGTCTTTGCAAAAACTTTAATGATATTCTGCAGAGTAGTCCATTTTAACACAGGCACATTGAAGCAAGTAATTTAGTATATATTTACAAATTGTTTTGTCTTGACAGTTTCTTTAAAATAATATAAAAAAGATTACACATGTACAGTGCTTAACAAATATATTAGTCCAACTGTCAAAAAAGAGAAAGAATTGGCTTCAAGTGGACTTTGATTGCACTTTCAATGTTTTACTGTTTGGAATAGAATATTTAAAATGATGTCTGGTTTTGTTGTTTTATATTGTACAGGAATCCAAGTACCAGTACATCATTTAAACATCAAATAAATCTATTTTAGTTGTGCTTACAACAGAAAGAATTTTTTTAACAAAAAAATCTATAATTTCCATAAATATTGGTCCACCAAAGATGATTTTGGTTGTGACTCATGTTCCTTTTGAGTAGCTGAGAAAAAAAAAAACAGTTTAATGGGATTGTCCAATATTATTGTAAAGCACTGCACACAGTTAGGTAGGAAAACAAAAACAATAGTGATATTTACTTTTCTAAAGTTGGACTATACACACTGCGAGTCTCATCTCTTCTTGCTCGGCCATTAAATTAATTACGATTCTTTAGTTCTCTTGTCTTGAAGCTTAGTTAACAGGTAACATCAAGGATGTGAATGGCCAAGTCAAAGCATTTCACTTGTTAAAACTAGCTTCTTCATTGTACTGAAAACCACAGTTTTAACAACGCACTTTAAACTAAATCCTGATCTTCAGTGAGAGACACAGCAGTAGGGTGTATTTTAGTGCAACAGAGCGAAATGTAAGCTTTTAAGTTATGTGCACACCATACTTTGAACAACAACATTAGAATGAATAATGTACAAAAACAAAAATGACACTGGCAAATATCACCTACAGGAGTTTACTCTTAGCATGTAATAGATCTTTAAAGACAAAAATCATTGTGGGGCCTTTCTAAAAACACTCCAGATAAGTTGATCACAATAAATTACAGCCAGAGCATTAAAAATATTTTTACAGACATCAGAAAAAACATTACTTTTACACTCTTGAAATACATTTGTTTGGCCTGAAGCAGGCTACAAACCCTTTCAATATGAATTACAACCATCAACAGTTAAAAGGTTTTTCAACCTTTCATAATATAAACAAAGGAGGTATGTGTTTTTATTTTAATCCCATGTCATTCAACCAAAAATGTCTTTAACCATTAAGAAAGTGAACCAACCTAGAATAGCATTTAGTCAACAACACACAGAACCTGGACACTAAACAAACAAAAACTATCAAACTTGATGTGTATTAACAGGATGTTCTGTAAAAATGCCCAAGAAGCAAGAAAGAGGATGAGATAATAGAATGGATGAGGTGAGACAAAATTATTGTTTTGGAGATTGTTTTACTTACGGGTCTGAATGATTCCATCACAGCTGTTTCAGAACGATCTCTGCAGAAACAAAAGAACACATCGACGCAATCAGACAACTTCATGGTTCTACACTAATTACTGATAGCATGTTCTTGAATTTGTGGTCATTTCAGAAACATTGAAATGTGATTTGTGGGAAATTTATCATTATTTTGTATTAAATATTTCAGGTTTTTTTTTAAAAACATGTGCACTAGACAAAGAACAACCTAAAAATACTTTTTAGAATATGGAAATGCAACCGATATGACGTAGAACAGCTGATTCAGTTCTTTCTTATGTTTTCGTTTATCTGACACAATATGAATGACAACCTTCTGAAATGGACATAGCAACTGTATAAAACACAAACTAAGTCTTCAAAAGTCTACAAAACTCAAAAGTGTAAACTGACACGTAATTTACAAACTAAAACAAAACTGGGGACATTTTAAAAAGACAATGTCAGAGGTTATAAACCTGTCATGTTTGGGAGCACCTTTTTTTTTTTAAATCATAAGAAATGTAAATGATTACACCTGAAATTTCTCGATTTAATCTTTTGATGTACAAATAGAAAACTTACACAATGAACGTCTTGCCAGCTGGTATCACTCCACCGATCGGCGTACGACGGACGATGACAGATGAGTGTCTTGGGATATGAACTTCCTCATCTAAGTAGTCTGTAAAAAGGAAAACATTACAAAAAATTTAGCCTTGACATTTCTCAATATTTAGAAAGTAGTGTCTTCTTTGTGAGTAAACAGAAACCCATATTAAATAATGGGAGTCCCCTGTGCTACTTTCAATCAATAAACAGCAAGATAATAACTGTCTTCTTAACCACTCTGTGATGTTTATTTGTAAAGACGTCATTTTCTAAACAAAGTTAATGATATTTTACCAGTTTAGGAAGCTTATAGAAATATTTACACTGCATGTTTACACAGTAAGAAATGCTGAAAACACAGATGATGCTACAATCAGAAGAGATTTAACAATACTTGACCTCTTTAGATGATATAAAGGGACAATGAGTTTGACACTGCTTTAAATGGTTCAATTAAACTATTGTGTAACAAAAAGTATTTTTAAATAAATTCCTGTGATTTATATTTTGGGGTGAGGGGGACAATTATATGTAATAAATGTTTTATTGAAAATTGAAATCTTACTTTGTGCTTTTAACTTGTTTTGTGACATTCCTTTTATTTTATGTGTTGTTTTTGTTTACAGATGTTCAAAAATAAATCAATCAAGTGTCTGTTGTGTGTCAGGGAATTGGGGTGACAAAATGTTTCACAATCACTTTCACTGTCTATACTCCACCTTTAAAAAATATTTCTATTTTCCATAATTCCAGCATTTTTCATTCAAACAATACTGCTCATAAACAGATAGAATAATACATGCATTGCATATTTCTTTATTTTGCTGACATTTTTCACACTTTTTTTGTTGCAAAATACCACAATTTAAAAATGATGTCAACTGATATATTTGCCTGTTATACATTGTGTCCCATCACTACCAATAGCAGACATGTAATATATGGTAAAACAATAAATGTGTAGTCAGATTATATTTCATCATATTTTAAAATCTTTACAGATTCAAAAACAAACGTAATTTCAGTTTAGAGCCTACATACTAATGTGTAAAGATGAAATTGTTAATCCATTGCTTTAATTTTTTATATTAATTTCAAGATATTTCTGAAATTAAATCTGACGCACATTCCAAGTTAAAAAAAAAAAAACAAAGCATTGTATAGCAAGGGTTAAGGTTACGTACCTTCTAGAGTCTGTGCATCTGTGATCTGTAGGTCGCAGTGTCTGGACTTCAGACGTTCCTTAGTCATGATCTGTGTCTTTAACTCAGTGAGAGAGATGTGCAACCCACTTGTAAACAGTTTGTTTGTCTTGCTGGGAGCACCTGATGAGCATGAGTCTAAAGGATGAGACGTGATGATGGTCTCACCGGAATACTTTTATTATGCACCTCCGTGCACACAGCGTAGCATCACATGCAGTCTGTCAACACGCAGTGAACCGAATGCCCCCTCTACAGGCACAACATATAACATGCACTTCCTCAGTATGGTGGCTCTGTTTGGACAAACATAATCATTTAGCAAATGATCTACACCACTGAAAGTGACAGTTTTATATTCCAGTTTGGAAGAAAACTTATAGTGAATAAACGACATTTTTACACAACTTTCCACGTCAACCTGAATATGGAAACAGTTTCAACACTGACCACAAGGGCCAAATCTGATCACTTTAATTAGAAAAAACAAAGTCCTTATATGTTTGCTGAATACAAAGCGGACAATGGAGTCCTTGGTTTAATTCAGATACTAATATCCGTAGAGACAGGCCAGACCACCAGTGAGTGGTACCGCGTACTCCTTCAGTCCGTCTGCAAACAAACAAACAAACAGAACACAAAGGACAAATCTGATCACTTTAATTACAAATAAAATCCTTGTATATTTGCTGAAAACAAAGCGGGCAATGGAGTCCTTGGTTTGATTCCGATAAAAAGAACCGTAGAGACAGGCCAGACCACCAGTGAGTGGTACCCACTCCTTCAGTCCGTCTGCAAACAAACACAGAACACACCAGTGTCAGAACATCCAGGAAAGTGCGTAAAGCTCGATTATGTACAAGCTGTACACAATCAATGGTCCGTAGTGTAGTGTCCGTGACGGAGAGCCCAGACCGCCGTCCTGTGGTAGTGAACAGCGGACCCGGCCTTCCGTGACACTTAGTCCCACAGACAGCGACTATAGTTCGGATAATGAACCACAAAACGTCAACAGAGCTATTTCAAACGTCTACAGAGTCCGTGACCACCATTAGACACCGAAAACTAAAGCAAAAGTTAGTAAACTACACCTGGAGGTTAGCGTGCAGACCTAACAAGGCTAAGCTAACGGCGTTAGCCAGGTAACCGTTAAATGTACCACACGATCCACAGTCACGTTATGGAGTACGAATCCTCTTAAATGCACAATTATGAACATCCAGGACAAAATAGAAGCTATATTTCCAATTGAATCTTCAGTTTTAATCCGTAAATGCCACCTTGATAATCCGGAACGTTAAACCTCGCTCTCCGAATGTGAGCAAAGCTTTACAAAAATCACTGACAAGACATTAACCTCAGGAGAAAGTGGGGTCGTCAAATGATTAATTTGCAATATAGTTCACTTCGTAATATCACAAAATTAGTCGTTAAAGTTTACAATATTACAAACAAGCAGTATTTACTATTAATTAATTTCACGGAGTTAGTCGTTAAAGTTTACAATATTACAAGAAACTCACCTTAGTCAGGAAATGAGGACACTTGTCTATATTTGTGTGTTTGCGGGATATTAAATTGTTTGCTGTCTGTTTAGTTTATTAGCACAAACTCAGTCGTTCCTGAGAGACTTCCAAACAGTAACTGACAAAATGCTAGATTCAAACGCTGCTGCTGTCGTTTAAATTTGCGTTGTCATGACTCCGACTGGAACAACGCGTCAACGTAATCGATGACGTCATTGCAACAAGTACATTGACTCCCCAGCTAAAGGTCTCATACATAACTTTTGTGCCTCATTAAAATATGCCTGTGTTAGATATATTAATAAGAATATTAATGTGCTTGTGTTATATATCATGTATATTAACGTGCATTGATATGACTGAATATATTCCCAAAATCAACTACAAGCAACAAAAAAAATTGCAGGATTTTATTAAATATTTGAGAATTATTTTAGCAATATGAGATTAAAAATGCTGCCATTATATGATATTAGCATGGGGAAACTGTGAACCCTGTGTCATTGAATTAATGTATTTGGAGGTGAGATACCCACAAGAGAATTATTTGGTAATTTACAAAATGATTCATGTTTTCTCTGCAGTCCTGCAAGCCAAATTAGATGCTCAAATCCAGTGATTCTGAACTGGTGGGTCGGGACCCAAAAGTGGGTTGTGGACCTGTATACTGGGTGGGTTACGGACAGCCGGTCAAAAATAAATAAATACTTAATGTCTCTCATGTTAGGCTTGTATTTTATTTTGAAATAAACTTTTGTTTTGACAGGCATGCTGTGAAATGCATGTTATACAGGAGTATATATAGATTTATGTTTTTTTAAGAAAAGCTTATGTATGTGTTTTGAACAGCTATTTTTAAGAAAACTAAATTTGGATGGTTGAATTCTAAAAAAAAAAAAGAAAAAAAAAAAGTGAGTCGTGATTTAATAACTGTGGCAAAATGTGGGTCCCAGGGTGAGACCATTTGAGACCCCGACCAGTTGAATATGGGCCACTGACCTTGAAACAAGTGCTTTCCAGCATTTGCACAATAGAAAATGTATTGAATGAAAATGTATTTTAACAAAGTAATGTAGAACAAAACAAAGTAAATTTAACATTTATTTTCTATAGGTGATTTATTTTTTCTTTTTAATCCTACCAATTATTCTTCAGGAGGACGAGGATCTGTTCCTCTTGGCTGAACATCACCAGATGATGGCGTGGGAAACTTTTAGAGGTCACGTGTTACCGTAAGTCTGTGCAGCTCCATAAATAATGGTTGGAGCTGCCTGCAAGTGGATCAGCTGCTTATTGTGCACTTTTTGCTGCACAGTGGTCCTTTCCACCTCTGGGATATTGCTGACATATACAAACAAAACTAATAAAATAAATATTCTTTTATTGACTTAAACTAATGGGTGTGTTTTTCTACCTGGGTTACACATGCATCCCTCATTCATATATCTCAATTTAACATAAAATAATTTACACACATATTGAAACATTGCCTTTCAATATCCTAGTAGATCTAACCCAGAGGCCAAGCTCTATTTAATTGAAAAGATGGCCACATTCTCTGCTTTCAATTTTTTTTAAATTAATGAACCATTTTTTTTTTGTGAAACATTTGAACATTTTTTTCAAAATAAAAGTGAATTATGGGTTAAGGTTTTGTTTATTCAGACAAGGTTTTAGAGGAAGTTAAATAATAATTTTTTCACAATGACTTTTTTCCGTCACACTGATTTTTTCTTTGTGACCCTAATTTGATCTCATATGTCTGGGCCATCCAGTAATATTTTACAATATAATAAAAGAAAATGTCTATTGGTACAGTTACCGAAATACAAGTACGTAGAGTCTTAGGGTTAGGTTAGGGTATAACCCTATATCGCAAAAATTTTTAGGGTTAGGTTGAGTCTTAGTCACCTAAACTGGCCAATGAGGGGCGTTGCATACGGATAGAATGTCGGTATGTTGATATGGCAACCGTACGTACAGCCACTGCCTTGATGAAATTGTCTGTGTTTTTCAGATAGCTTAACGCATCTTGGGGAGCACGTTAATTTAAAAGACCGTAATTCCGCTAATATTTGCTCTCGAAGAAATTCCACCAGTTTCTGAAAGCTAAGAAGTTGCTCTTTACAGTTCATTATGGTAATTTTAATCACACGTGACAGAATCATTAAAGGTTCCGCTTTGCTTTCACAAAAATCATCACTCACAAGGAAAAGAGAAAGAGGACTATAGAGGAAGTGATAAGAGATTAAAAGAGATCAATAATTAACTTTTTGATTACATGACTTGAAATGCATATTTAATGATTATTTACTGTTCTGTAAGCTTTGAATTTTTTGTTATAGTGTTAATTTCTAGGAGGAGATATTTCTCAGTGTTAATGATTTTAAGATTTTAAGAAGGTTTAAATAGATATTTTTGAAGGACAGATTGTTAAGTCTTTGTTATGAAGAGAGAAATTAGCCGTATGGACAATAACAACGTATTTTATTTTTTTTTTGTCTTTTGTCTTTACATGGTATATTCAAGAAAATGTTGAGTAGTTTGCAGAGGTTGCCCCAAGTGTCCTTTTTTTTTTTTTTTTTTAAATCCAAATATGGTCACCCTACTATATACTGTATAGTAAAATAAGATGAGTGGGTTATGCATTAGATGTCACCACCCATTAGATGGGAAAATTACTTTAAAATTGCAATACATTCTATATTACTTGTTGCATAAAAACATAACATATTTATTTTAGAATATTACCGCCTCCAAAATGTAACTGAGTTACACTACTTTAAGTTACTTTTAACTAATCACACATTTATGTTATGTGAAGCCATTTTAAAATACAAATCCTATTACATTGATACCATTATAGATTCATATCTACAAATGTAGCACCACAAAACACTTTCCTTTACCTTTTAAATAAAAATATGCAAATAAAAATGTATCTAGTAAAAAACACTCACACAAAAGAAAACCCGAATGTTCAGGTATCATTAGGTATGAATTAATGAATTTGAAATCGTGGGAGTAATTCCACCTTACAAATGTACACACTGTTTCCATGGCCATGCGTTATGATTTTCAACAGTCTGCTCTGCAGGAAGTCGTTGTGAAGGTTCTTCTTTTATGCTGCAGAAATGGCTAAAATTTACAGTTGCCTTAACTTTTTTTTTTTTTTTTCATTTCCATTGGAACATCAGTGGAATTCATTAAAGTCTCCATGTAACTGCAGTTACTGAGATTGTAACCAGTAATTTATTGCTGATTTTTGTTTCAGTAGTGCTTTATAATGCTGTGTTACTTAAAAAAGGAATATATTACAGTAACTTGTTACTTTTCTAACGCGTTACTCGCAACACTAATCACCACAGGTGTCTTTTGGTTATAAAATATAATCTGCTGGTGTATAAATCTGTGAATGTGTTTGGTCCAGAATACATAAGTGAGATGTTAGTCAGGTATGAACCCAGCAGGTCTCTCATATCTATGGACACAGGTCAGATAGTGGAGCCCAGAGCTCACAGTAAACATGGTGATGCTGCTTTTAGTTGTTATGCTGCAAAGAAGTGGAACAAATCCAATTAGAACATTTTTAAATCTATGTCCAAAGCTTTTCTTTTCTTCACTTCTTTTAACTGAGGAGAATTTTTTTTTTTAATGTATAGTTGTATTGATGATTTTATGTTTTTACTTTTTATATCAAACTCTGTTTAATGATTTTAATGAATTTTAGACTCTGTTTAATGTGTTCCTTTGCACATTTTAATCATGTGAAGCACATTAACTTGCCTTGTGTATGAAATGTGATGTACAAACAAAAATTTGCTATCTCTTCTAAAAATATAAAAAAAAAAAAAAAAAAAAGATAATAAAGAGTCACACCACAATATACTGTAGTAGTACTGGGTAGGTAAGCAGTGCATGAGGGAAATAAAAAAATCTCACTCAATTGACGCAGGGATTAGAAGTATCAGTCCCTGCTGTTCTATAGTCGTACATACAGTAATACAATGAATATCTATACTAATACTTGATCTCAATTAATCCATATTTATCTGTATGAGATGTAGAATCATTCATCTGCAGCTCTGATTTAATGCATCACAAACTAAAATGTTAATATTAAAGCTACAATGTATCCATGTGGGGCATGAGAAAGGCTTTTCTCTTCTATTTCCTCTCATAAAGACACAGTTCATTATTGTGATGTCAGTGTGTGGCACATTCATAACTATTATATCAAATGTTTGACCAGGGAACCTTTTTTCCCACTTTAAACCTAAGTTGGAATGTATTAAACGCAGTGTGTTCATTTAAACAGTATAGTATTTGGAGAGAAGAGGAAATAATCCAACATCAAAAGTCTCCATCAGATCAAAGCGTTTCATCACTTTGATTTTCCTGTTGTTTTTTATGTGTTTTTCACCATCTCTCAGTCCTCACTATCCCCTCATCTCAGTACAGTTCGCTTTGAAATCTAATACATGTCTAATGTCTAATAAATATGTTCTTTGAATCCAGTTTTTGGATCTTTTAATATATTTGAAAGCTTTTAGGTGCAACACAATGATCACTTCCTCCTCACAGTAAAAAGAAGTTGGGTCCTGTGCTGCACAAATTCATTGTATTTATTTAATAATGACTATTATTATTTAAACATATTATATAATTATACAATTTATATTGTATAGAAATTAATTTACAGTATGACATCATTATATTTATTTATCATTGTTAATTATCAAAAATACGACATTTATAATCAATAACAATTAAGTAAATATTATAGATTTATGCTGTGATGGCAGGAAAAGTAAAAAAAAAAACAAGTACATAATATCTTCACTGACTTTTTTTTTTTTTACCAATACATACAAACACAAGTTTAGTTTTTCTATGTAAAAGTCACATGTTCGACTATATCCTGTGTGTTTATTCCACTGAGTGGCTGCTGGTTGCATTTATTAATAATGAAATTCATGTTGGGTGTGGGATACATATGTACTGTATATGTAAATACGTATATATGCATATGTGTGCATCCATAAAATGAAGAGTCCGTCCTTAAGACTGCTCTACTGTAAAGTGTCTTGAGATACCATTGGTTATGATTTGGCGCCATACAAATAAAAGATTGATTGATTGATTGATTGAAATAGTTCCAATGTGCTTTACAATATGAGCTCATTCACACACCAATGGATAGAGCAGTCATGCAAGGCACTATAGCAAACATTTGGAGCAACTTAGAGTTCAGTGTCTTGCCCAAGAACACATGGACTCATAGACAGGTACAGTCCTGGGATCTAACCCACAACCCCTCTACATACAGTAATACAGTACAGGGCAGGAAGATGAAAAAAGGTCTCATTCTAATATGAATTTTAACTCTTTTGAGGCTTGAACTCACAATTTCTGGCAAAAGAGACGATGCTCTGTCACGGAGTTAAGTATTAGGAAACATTTAAAAACCTCTTCTATCTCATTATAGAAATTCTGCTGCTGTAATGATTAATAAATCAATAAGTCAAACACATCATTAATCCACAACTATTTCATGATGGAACATCCTCTATTCCTGCGTTTCATTGCACTCGGAACCCGGATAAATCCAACAGAACGAATCAAAAAAGGGCAATAAAACGGCCCTTGAGTTTGGAACCCCGACTAAAGAATTGGGATCTAAGCAGCCCGAGTCGATTGGAATGACGTTTTAGCAAAATGGCGGCGCACACCATTAGATGTAAACAGTCACTTTCTCCTTAACTTTTACTATGATGTGTCGTCTAATTTGGCATTTGTGTTATTAAAAATATAGGATGACTTTGTGGTTCCATTTCCATTCCCACTCTGTTCATTTTAACGCTGATCTGCTATATAGTTCAATGCATTCTTTTTACAGTCTACGGTTCAATGACACATGCAGGATTCCCCTTTGCTGGTGTGTTCAAGTCATACTTAAAGTATATGACATCTCTCTCCTCTCTCTTACCCTCATGTAACTAATATATTCCCAGCAGGTATTTTAATCCTTGAAAAACATAAAAACAAATATCAGCTTAGTGTGGCCGGTCATGTTTTTTGGAGTTTACTGAATTAAACGCATTTACCTCAAAATGAACAACTAAGACCTTTCCGGGTTCCGAGTGCGATAGAACGCAGCATATGTCACTGAGCTATTTATCACATGGAAATGTCACCTGTAGCTTCACTAATTGACTAAGTTACTCTCCTGTGTGCATTACAGCAGCTGTTCCACCTAGACAGCATGGAGATGTCATTTTGTATTTATTTTTTTTACATTTTTGTATATATTTTAATGAATTTATTTAAAATGAAACAATACAAACGTATCCAAATTACAACAAAACAAACCATGGGGAGGGGAGGAGGAGAGCAGCACACAATTATTACATTACAATTGTTCTTCGTACTTTCGTTCTATTTTGAACTCTATTATTATAATGCATTTACTATTATTTGTTTATTATTTTAATATACATAATTGATTATTATTGCATTCATTATTATAATTAGCATCATCTAACAACTAGCATTCATTTTTAACAATTATTTATTGGCTTCATTGGTAAAAAAAAAAAAAGCTGATGTTTAAAAATTGCCATTTTTGCATTCACTATACAATTGTTAGCGAAATTGAAAATACTGATGTTTTCCAAATATTCTCACTGGTCAATCAGGTTCCCCTCTATAGGTTTCCTTACTAATATACCCATAATTACACAATATAAATAAATGCATTTCTTAATTTTTTTCCAAGAATAAAACATGCATATAGCTGGTAACGTTAACCTTTTACGGTATATGCCGGCATGGTGCGAAAAGGACCCTAAAGCTGTCAGTTTTTTGCAAAAGTGGATGTTAAACGTAGCTTTGTTCTAATGCCTGCATGTTGACCTCATTGCAGCTAACAGTCAAGTGAAGGGCATATAGATATAAATATTAGCAAGATTTTATGAGTCGCGACCAATAGTTTTAATACAGCAGGACTAAATAGATAGTGATGTTAATGAGTGACCGAGGGCCACACACAACACCACACACACACACACACACACACACCACCACACACACACACACACACACACACACCACACACAACACACACACACACACACACACACACACACACACACACACACACACACAACACACACACACACACAATACACAAGGGGTGTGGCCTCCTCCTGTCTTACAGCGGAGTGACACTGTGCAGCATCTCTGCCGTACAGGAAATAGCGACGTTTAGTCATTTGGGCTATGAAAAGCACAAAATGCTGACACTTTCAAACTTATAAGTACTGTAGGCTATCGGAGATGGAAAAATACATTAATTTATATTATATTATAAATTTAAACAAATAATCAAAAAAAAATCATTCACCCTTGTGTAGGCACTGCCTACCTTGCCTACCCTGACTGCACGTCACTGTTAACACCTAAACAACTGAAAGAAATGTAACGCAGCGTCAAAGGGTCAGTTCAAAAATGTTATCACCAGAGTCTCTCTATGGGAACGAAAATACAAAGATTTGACAACAATATGATATGCAAACACAGATCGTGAAGGCTAAAAGTTGATTATTATCAATAAATTACTCAGACATTATGACAACTTTATACCTTACATCTGAATTGTGTGTTTTTAAACTATACATTATATACTATGTGTATTCTAGTGAAGAAACAAATATGATTAAAAATGATAGCTAAAATGTGACTCAATATTCAATTTTCAGAACACAATTTACAAAAAGGAAAAAAAATAAAACATTTGTTTTTCCAATAGCAATCAGTAACAAAGACTTTTTAATTGTTAATACATATTTTTAGGGAATTTTTAAATGAGTTTTGAGTTAGTTCTGATGTTGAATATTTTTTTTGTTAAGTTGTCTGGGTTGAAGAGCATCTATAGCGTTTATGATAGAGTTACTTTGTGAATGTAAAAATATAGACTGCCATGTTGAAATGAATGGTTTAGTGATTTTGTAAAGAAAATAATCTCCTTTTGTGCTATTGATGCAACTAACATGTATTCGAGTGAAGAAATAAATCTATTTTAGTGTGAATGTGACATAAAAAGTAAACATTTTAGTGACAAAACACAGATTTGAGTGCTGAAAAGTTCAAACAAAAGCTGATTTAAAAATATATAATAATAATTCTAAAGTTTTTGCCCAAAGTTTGACGATGGCAGAGCCGACTTTCTGTTACCAGAAGATGGAAAAGCTGGAGAAAAGTAATTTGACCACCTTCATCGCAGAAAACAGTATGGAGTTGATCATCCCCTTCAGTCAGGAGGTAACCACACACGCGCACACGCACACGCACACACACAGTAATAAGGGTGAGGAAAAAAAAACCCAAAACGATTCACAATATATCGTCAATTTTAAAAATAGAAGGCGTCTAATTGTACGGTTGTCATACAGACAACCCCTGGTGCTTTTTGGTACGGTTACCGAAGTACAAGTACGTAGCGTCTTAGGGTTAGAGTTAGGTTAGGTTAGAGGTGTTAATGTGGTTGACACATCAAATTTGTCTATTTACAAACATCAATACCATCCCATATTAAGTTGATCAATGTTAATATTAATTGAATCTTTTTCTGTATATTCTAGTTCAGGGGTTCTCAACTGGTCTCACCCTGGGACCCACATTTTATCACGGTCATTAAATAGTGACCCAAGTTTTTTTCAGAATTCAACCAACCAATTTTTTTTTTTTTTAAATAGCTGTTGAAAACACACACACATCTTTTTCAAAAACATAAATCTATATATTTTCCTGTGTAACATGCATTTCACAGCATGCCCGTCAAAAGAAAAGTTTCTTTCAAAATAAAAGACAAGTCCAACATGAGAGATATTAAGTTATACATTTATTTTTTTGACCAGCTGTCCGCGAACCACCCAGTACAGGTCTGCGACCCACTTTTTGGGTCCCGACCCACCAGTTGAGAATCGCTGTTCTAGTTGACTATATGTGTAACTGATTAATTCGACTAAATTCTTAATGTCATTTAGTCGACTAAAAGTAGACAATCACTGAAATAGTCCTGATGACTACATTTTGAATAAAACTACACTGTATTTTAGTCAAAACTGACTAAAAACTAAATTTAATTTTGATGTTAAAATGAACACAGCTGGAAATCATATATTTTTTAGTTTAAATTGGTCTATAGTGTGTGATTGTTTTCAGTCTGCAGACAAGATCTTCTCGTCAAACATCCACCTGCACAGCCTCCTCTTCATCAACTCCACTGTGGAGAGTCAGAAGACGCTGCTGGAACAGTCCAAGGTGGTTGCTAAAGAGTTCAAGGGCAAGGTATAGCACCTGCAGTGTGTGTCAGCTCACATGTTGAGGACTTATTGTGCCCAACACAGTGTGTGCCTGTGTACACAGATGCTGTTCATCGTGATGACGTACGGCAGCTCTGTCACATGTGCTCACTACTTTGGCGTGTCGGAGGAAGATGCTCCCACTGCACGTGTCATCAACATGGACACGGCAAAGAAGTTCAGCATTGCCTCAGAGGATCTGAGCCCAGATTCACTGAGACAGCTGTGCAAGAGGTTGTAGGTGGCCACCGCAAAGGTAACGCACCAAAAGGCACACCACACACACACACACGTATACACACTGCACAACATTCATATTGAGCCAAACAGCAGCTTTAAACCTGTCTTGTTGTTTTGTCTCTTCCGTGCTGCAGCCGTTACTACCGCTCAGAGGAGATCCCAGGAGGACTGGGACAAGAAACCAGTCAAGTGTTGGTCGGCAAGAACTTGACTCTGTTACTCAGAATTCATCCAAAAACGTCTTTGTGGAGTTTTGTAAGTCCTTGTTAATTCAGTTACACTGTAATTGATGGTAAAGCTGGTCCTTTTTATGACAATGTAGGTTTTTCTCTCTACGTTCTTCCAGATAATTAATTGAACAGCTTTGAGGACAGATGACAAGAATAGTATACATTCTCAGCTGTAGTTTATTCTAAGTTAGTCACAAGTCAAATTTAGCAGCAGGCCTGCTGTTCCTGCAAACACTTCACATGCATGTGAGTACCAGAAGCAAGAGTGTGGGAGTAGACATTTCATCTTCTGGGGCTGGGTGAAACCCCATACAATAGTTTTGTTGGAGCAAGATGTTTGGGCCAGTTTATCAGTCACAAAACAGGTCAACATCTGCAACTGTGATTTCCGTAATCAGCAAAATGTAGATGTTGGGTCATGGTGACATGCAGCAAACGTACAACTGGTCTTACAGAAGAAGAAACCTAAATAATATCATTCAGTGGTTATTCCAGTTACATTCATATTTAAAATACACACACAGGTGGCCAGAGGAAGACACCTATGTGTCTCTATATCTGTGTGTCTCTTTGTTCTCTATCCGTGTCTGATGTCTGTCTCTTCATTGCTAGACCCTCCTTGCACCCAGCGGAGTCTGATACGAACGTGTTCCTAGCCATTTATCACAGTGCAGACAAGCACTAACCTGGCAAGAGCCAGATTGATGTGTAGCCCTCCCTCCTAACTCCAGTTCTCCACAACGGTCTGGGTCTGTGTTTGGCGAATACTTTCGGAACCAGGGAGGGACATGAACAGAATGCTTGAAGCTGATTGGACGAAGTACCTGTCCACCATGATTTGTTTTAGCCAATCACACGGTAAAAAATGATGTCGTCATCGGCATGCGCTGTAGAGACGCTGCTACAACAACAACAACAAGTCTCCGCTGGTGAAAACGTTCTTTTGGGATAGTAATGCTGCGGTCATTATGTCATTGAGTGACTTTTGCTGTTTTTGCAACACTAGTATGCGAGTTAAGGGCACGTTAACCATCCTCCTGCGTTGACATCTTTCTGTTTTGATTCGAAGCTATGCTAAGCTAGCCCAGCTAGTTCCTCTCCCCGCAACTGTGCATGCACCAGTTTTGCTTTGGCGCTTCTGCCTTCGTCACAACCCGGCTATCCCTCCCTAAACCACAACCACTGCCTCATGATTGGTTTGAACCGTTGGGTTTGGTTTTCGAGAAAGGCAAAGGCATCTTGCAGGCAAGGTTAGTCTAAGCTCTCTTCAGCTCTGCATTGACCTTGAGATCATGAAAACAGTGTTCAACACAAAGCAACAGAGTGTCAGGGCCTACCAGACAGAAATAAAAAAAATATCCTTCAACATCACTATTTATTTTTTAATTTGGTCACAGATGTATGGCGCACACAGTGAAAACTAAAGCAATCTAAGCAGTTTCTTGCTATATGCAGACACTGAAAAGCAAAGAGCCTTACAGCCACCCAGGGGGCGCCAAGCGGCACATTTCTGTCCATATCTGTAGTAAGGCAAAGCTTCTCATTTTCATGTGAATCAGTAAATATAAACAACTTAAATTATACTTCTCACAGCTGCTTGAGGCAGGATACATACAGACCCTTTTCAAAAAATATTTATAGATAATATAAACTCACACATACAATGAAGTAGTTATGCTTTTGTTAAATATGGGCTTGTTAAAAACACTCTCTGTTTGTGTGTGCGTGTGTGCAGATGCCCCATGGTGTGGACACTGTAAGGAACTGAGTCCTATCTGGGACCAACTGGGTGAGGAAATATGCCGATCATGATGACATCATCATAGCCAAGATGGATGCCACCGCCAACGAAGTGGAGGCTCTTACTATTGATGGATTTCCAACACTGAAGTATTTCCCAGCTGGAGGCAAAGAGGTACACAATACATGCATGAGATGTCCATAAAATACCATCTTATCCTCTTCATGGTTCTAAAGCCCTCACACACACTTTAAGGACTGTGTGCGAATAGTCCCTCCTATCTCCTTCCTATCCACTTTTCCTTAACCCCGTGGACGTCACGGGGTTAAAGAAAGGAGTAGGAAACTTCCTAAAGGAGTTAGGGAAAGGCCATCACGTTGTTTTAACAATCCAGATGCACTTCCACTAGGTGACGTAATAATCAGACGGTGGCGAAGATTAGTGACGTCCTGCTGTGGTGAAAAAACTACAAATTTTCCTAAATGGACTAAAAGCACATTTATAACACTTTCCCCTGTGTGTCTAACCTGCTGATATAATCTTAAAAATCACACGGGTTGAGTGTAAATCAAAGGAAAAAAAGGCGACCAGGCTAAAAGAAACAAAAGTGAAACTAAAGAATGCTACATTGAGAATGGTTGCTAACACACCTTCCACTCAGAAATCCACATTAATCCAAAATAAGTATGATTTTATGAAATTGTTGCATTTATGCCAGATAGGTCTACATAACCTTGGCATACACATGTCAAACTGTGCAAAACATTCCTAGGTGAATGAAATATGTTGAATAAAACTTGTGGCTAAAATGTGTCTGATAGCTTTTTCTTGAATGACAGTGTGCTCTGCTTTTATGTCAGTTATAATATAGATATAATCTGATAAAATGGCTCACATATCATGGGTTTTAGATTATTTAAAGTTGTTCAAAGCATATTATTGCATTGGTAACTTATATGATATGCATTCCTTTTTAGTCTTTGTTTTGTTTCCGTGAGAGCTCGGATGAGCTTGTCCCTTTAAATCATGTCGCCGCGAGGAATTGTGGGTCAGCATTATCTCATCTCCTCTTGGTAAAGGATGCATCAGTGGTTCCTAGGCTAAAGGAGGTTATAAAGGAAGCATTGAGCCCCCTTTCCTGAGCTGTAAGAGAAGTTGGCTGCATCCAATAGTCCCTCCTATCTCCTTTACTATCCACTTTTCCATAACCCTGTGGATGATGTGATGGGGTTAAGGAAAGGTGTTAGGAGAGGACTTAGGAAAAGGCCATCACGTTTTGTTTTGACAATCAGACACTTCCACTTGTTGATGTAATAATCTGACAGCCATGAAGGTTAGTGACAACTGCCTTGGTGAAAAATGTACAAATTTTTGAAAATGGACTAAAAGCAAATTTATAACACTTTCCGCTGATGTAATCTCAAAAATCACATGATTTGATTGTAAATCAAAGGAAAGAGGTTACCAGGCTACGAGGAACAAAAGTGAACTAAAAGAATGTCACATTGAGAATTGGTTGCTCACAGTCACCTTCCACTCATTAATATGAATTATGTTTAATAAAATAATGTGGCTAAAATGTCTCTGATCCCTTTTTCTTGAACCACAGAGTGTTTGTTTTATGTCAGTTATAATCTGATAATATGTCTTACATATAATAAGAAATGGATTTTAGATTATTTATTTAAAGTTATTATTGCATTGGTAATTTACATGATATCCGTTACTTGTCAGCACTCAGGTGTGCATGTCCCTTTAAATGTTGTTGCCGCAAGGAATTGTGGGTCAGCATTATATTGTCTCCTTTGGTAAAGGATGCATTAGTGTTTCCTAGGCTAAAGGAGGTGAAAAAGGAAGCATTGAGCCTCCTTCCTGAGCTTAAAGAGAACTTGGACGCTCTTTATCATGGCCACCACTTAAACACTTCCGGTGGTGAAGGAACAGTCGATAGGAAAGGAGATAGGAGGGACTATTTGGACACACACTTACACTCCATCTTTCCCCTCCAAGGGTGATCAGCTACACCGGTAAAAGAGATCTGGAAACATTCTCAAAGTTTGTTGATGCTGGAGGTGTGCTACCAGAGGAGGAGAGTGATGCTGATGATGATGATGAAGATGACACCTGAGAAAGCACAAGAGAGTGACAGCAAGGTTTGTGTTTTTAGTCAAACTCCAAAATCTTTCTTTATAGAAAAGTAATTGTTGAATTTTGTTTTTCAGACGGAAGAATCTACAGAGGGAACCAGCAACAAAACATCCAAAGATGAGCTGTGATCTCGTCTTCTGACCTGTCACAATGGTTAGCATCTTCCAATTTTACCAATAAAATCTTTACATGTATTCTATGCTTTAAAATGTTGTCATTTTAGAAGATAATTCTTACATTTTCTATGTTTTTTTTTACTTCAATCTAGGAAAAAAGAATGATTACATCTGTAGGTTCGACTATAGATGTCTTATACAGTATATATACAGTATATACAGATGGTTATATTGTAACGTTAGGACTTTATATAGTGATACCAACAAAATGCTTTATAGTTGCAACACAATCTGCTCATCTATTACAATCATGCAGATAAGTATGGGGTGCCAAGTGTAAAAATTATATATAAAAGTTGGAGCTAAAACATTTTCATTATTTATCTCACTTTTTTCATATTTAGCACATTTTCCTACATTTAACACAACATTAACCACATATGTAGAGGTAAAAAAAAAGCATTAAATCTATATATTTAAATCTAAATCTAAATGGTATATGTTATTGCTAAAAGTTAATCTATATCTAAAAGTTAAATTTATATCTAAATTTTAAATCTAAATCTAAATCTAAATGTTAAATCTAAATGTTTAAATCTAAATATTAAATCTAAATCTAAACGTTTAAGCCTAATCTAAATAATATTTGTTAAATATAAAGTTTAATCTAAATGTTTAAATCTAAATGTTTAAATCTAATTGTTTAAATCTAAATGTTATGTATCATATCTAAATACTTAATCTTATATCTAAATGTTAAATGTAAAATGTAAATGTTAAACCCTTACGGTAGCTGAATAGATAAGGAGGTTCACTTGAAAGCCTAAGGTCTACATATTGAGCCCACCATGGGCCACTTTTCTAATTTCGTCTTTTTGGGGATGTCTAGAAAGTTGTAAAATTTTCATTCTGCACTCGCCAGAGACGTCGTCTCAAATTCAGACCATCACATCATTTCAACGTTGGTCTGCTCAGCAGACGTATTCCAGACATCCCAAAAAAGATGAAATAAAAAAAGAGGCACATGGTGGGTTCAAATCCCAAGACCTTTTGCATTCAAAAGCATGCTTTATCTATTTAGCTACCATAACCGTATGTAACTCAGGAGATCTCAGCATGTCACATCAAACTACAGCATTAAAATACATTTTAATAACTGTGTTGCACTGTTGTGTTGGGAGTGTACTGTGAAGGGCAGCTCATCCACCTGCCATGACCGCGCGCTCGATCTCCGCCGCCGGGAGAGAACCAGCCATACTTATCACCAAGGCAAGCATCGGTGAAGAGGTGGGTGGGATCGGCAGTGTGTGTCTCTGCTTGTGTATTGGTTGAGGTTACAAGGGGCGGGGTCAATTAGCATATGAGCAAAACATTTAAGTTCAACATTTAGATTTTGATTTAACATTTCGATTTAACATTTCGATTTAACATTTAACATTTCGATTTAACATTTAGTATTTAGATTGAAACATTTAGATTTAACATTTATATATAAAACTTTTCATTTATATATAAAAATTAACATTTAGATATAACATTTAGATTTAGATTTAAAATATAGATATATATTTAACATTTAGATATAACATATACCATTAAGATTTAGATTTAAATATTTAGATTAAATGCTTTTTTTTTTTTTTTACCTCTATATGTGGTTAAATGTTGTGATAAATGTAGGAAAATGTGCTAAATATGAGAAACATGAGATAAACAATGAAAATGTGTTAGCTACAACTTTTATACTGAATTTTTACACTTGGCACCCCATAGACGGAGAGCGGTAAGGTGAGAGTCCTGGCTGTGTTTATGTGCGAAAAGGAGGAGCTTCTGCTCTGCTCCTGCAACAACACGCACATACTTTTCCGACTAAATCACTGCACGTTTTTTGATTGCGTCACACGCTACTATTCGACCTTGCTTTTAACTCACCAAACCAAAGGCCGAATTCTTTTTTTTATTGACAATATTCGGCCGGTTTCCTCCGGGTACTCCGGCTTCTTCCCACAATCCAAAAACATGACTGTAAGGTTGATTGGAGTCTCTAAATTGCCCATAGGAGTGAATGAGAGAGTGAATGGTTGTCTGTGTCCTCTGTTGCCCTGTGATGGACTGGCGCCCTGTCCAGGGTGTACCCCCGCCAAGCGCCCTATGAGAGCCGGAGATTGGCACCGGCAGACCCCCGCGACCCTGTTAAACGGGAAATAAGCGGGTAAGAAAATGGATGGATGGATATTCGGCCTAATATATTTGGTGGCTGAATATTCGGTGCATCCCAAGTTCTATGTCTTACACTTAAATAGTTAACAATTATTAAAATATGTTTCTTATTAATTTTTTTCACTACCTGTCACTTTTCTTGGGGATCATTTTACCATTTAAAAATGTATTAATATTAATATTTTCATTGATTATGAAGGTACAAGGAAACCAAAAGATGAGAAACAAATGAGATGATAGAAAATATGTTTTAGTGTATTTGACAGATAATTTAAGACATGGGTCAAAACCAACCCGTTATCATAACAGATGCTAACAGAAAGCTAACAAAGGAGGAAGGTTATGTTTTATGGGTTTATTTACTAAAGGCTCAGTAATTGTGATGAATTGTAATTGAAATTCAGCAATTACATATGTAATTGTATTTGACTTTATGGGGAAAATAATCATTGGAATTGGAAGCTGTTGAAGCTGTCAAATACTTTGTCAAAAATCAGATTACATCTCAGAAAAAAAGTACAGTGATTTATTAGGGACACCAAGTCACTCCTTTTACCATGAATATTTCCTGTTTTCCTTTTGAGCTCCCTTAAATTCAGATGGTTGCTGTTCTATTCCTCAGTTTTGTAAGTAGGCTAATGTAGAGGCTGCTGACAGGTTTTAACTGGCACTGACACTCTTATCTCTATACTCTTCAGAAAGTCTTGGTGCTGTTGAGGATGATGAAAGAAGTGTTGATCAGGTCCTGCATGTTCCTGCTCTGTTATCATAATTACAGAAGTAATGCAGAATGTAGAGGTTTTATAATAAAATGTAAATCCCTGACGCAATGTTGCAGTTTATTTGATAAAACAATGAACAAGTCATTACAGTGCGAGAGTCCTCCATAATTTACAAATGCTATAAATACATGTGTGTGAGAAGGTGGTCCTCAGAAGTGACGAAGGTTTAAAACAGGGGCCCACGAGTAGGTTAAAAAATGTCAGGGAGACAAAAGTTTCAAAATTTGATAAATTGAAGTGATATTTTTGTTTAGGAATTTTTATTTACCTTGCTTGATTTTTTACAAAGCTGTAGAATTATTGAAAAGGGTGTAGGAAAAAATGGTTGGACCCCACAAAAGGCAAAAACGAGTGTGTGTGTGTGTGTGTGTCTTGGGATCAGCAAAAAGACACTATAGTAAAGTAATCATGGTCCTCTTGTTTCTATGTTGCTGCTGAGGGGAAAAGAAAGAGGAAGAGGTACCAGGTCTGCAGGCCATCTGACGACATCAAGACAAGCATAACCTGTGCAAAATGAATTTGCACAAAGCACAGTGTGATGACTTATCACTCGTGTGCTGCGTAGATAGACTGACAGACACACCTTGTTCATATTGTGATTGCTTGTTTTTTTTTTTTCATTTCTGGTTCATAAACAGTATGTAAAACAAAATTTAAAGGTTAAATTTAATGTCAAATGTTTTGTAAAATGTTTGTTTTATATGTTGTTCTTTCAAAAGTAATAAAGTGGTGAAACATTGCAAAAAACTAGTGAATTATCCTAATTGAACCATTACCTGTTAGAGGTAAGGAACACCATTGCACTAAATATTAATAGAATAGTTATTAATGGAGTTAGTAATTAAATATTAATGTTTGTTAGGATTTTTTATGTTTTGGACCTTTTTTAGATAATTAAACATGCATCGGGTCAAATTGCTGTTCCTGACAAATGAACATAACAGGAGAGTTAAATGGACTTACAGTGTTTATTGCATGTGCTGGAGCAAACACTCTTCTGTCATGTGAGCAGTCAGTGATGTGTAGTGTGGCACTGCAGCATCATCTGCCACTTGACATCCTCACAGCAAAGTATCGAGGGAGGTGTGTGTAAAAGATGTTGGGGATAAATGTTGCTTTGCTTTTACATCCCTGGTGATAACAATGCTAATATTACTTCTTTGGCTCAACAGATGTGAGATTATGTCAGACACTGTTCTGGAGAGTAACCTCACCTCCTGACTGTGATCTTGTGGGGTTTCCTGAGGACAATGGCTTTTGTCATTAGCTTTGCTGATCTTTCTCCCATTGATTGTGTTGCTCTGTTGCATAATGCTTATGTTGCACAAATGCATCTCTTCCCTGATATCATTTCAGTTTATAGAATTAAATATGCTTTCCAATCATCACACTTCTGTTTTTTCATATCCTCATACATTAATACTGACAGTGACGATGACTGACCTAGATGCTATTTCAGGATGCTTTAATGCAGTGGTTCCCAAACTTTTTTTTGTCCCTTTTGTCTCTTTGCAATTCTGTTAAATCATGTGTTGCTCCTTTTCATATCACAAGAACTCCTTCAAACTTTCATAATCTGTTTAATTTGTGTATCAGCTGGTTCTCCTAAACTCCAACACGTTACCTAACGCTTTATCTACAAATTTAAAATACTACCTGCATTAAATGAAATAAATTAATGCAACTTTCATAATTACTTCATTATTAAGTAAATATTGTCTTTTTTGTAGAATACTATAGTCTATTATCAAAAGTGTGATTAAAAAGCCTCTGTTGCATAATTTAGTTATGTTTAAATAAATTACAATAAAAACAATATTTTATTGAGCAATATTAGTGTTAGTTTGTGATTAATTTGACCAAAAAAAGCATAAAAAGGAAATAGGAACATTTTCCTATGATTTAAAAAAAATGGATTAATAAATGTTTAAGTACTAGTAGCCCCTTCAATGTGCTCCCGTACCCCTCTGGGTATGTGTACCCAAGTTTGGGAACCACAGCTTTAATTGGCAGTTGGGGTAATCTTTATTTCTATAGGTAGTTTTTAATCAACATTATTCTAAACTTGTATTGTTAATCAGTAAAATTTACACCAGTGATTTAAAATCAATAAAGGTCATTCATGTTATACAGTAAAAATCAATATTTTAAGAAAGTAATGTTTGATTTACATATCTCAGTTAATTAAGTTTTAAGTTGTATTTAAATTAATTTGTGATCTAGCTATGGTTATTTCTGTTTTTATTAAAGGTGGTTTTTTAAAAATGGATGATTGTGAATGTTTTTAAATACAATTCTCTGCATGTTGTCTTGTTCAGTGGTGAGTGTGTACTATATAAACTATTTATATACTGTATGTACATTTTAATATGATACACTGTACTGTAAAAATGTTTCATTTAGATTTATGAAGAATCCTTCATGTACCTCATTATTGCAAACCAAAACACAAAAAACAATGGCATTCTGTTTCTTAAACAAAGCCCCTTCAAAATAAAAGCCACAATAAATATATTCTTATCCTGGAAGGTAAATTAGTTTTCTATTGATTAATCTACACACACCTGTATGATCAGACCAGGGGTTCTAATGACATTTTGCTACAGATCAAGGAAGCAAGTCTAGATCTGACCACACCTGCTAAGATGTTGCTCTGATTATTCCAACATTACTCCTTTATTATTCCTCCATTAGCATCTAATATTAGACTGAAATACAAGTTCCTTTCATTACACTGAGAAAACACCAAGAAAACACAATGTTAGTAGCATCAGCTAAAAACATTTTTATTTGATTTTAAAAAAGAAGTGAGAGACTAGTGACTGGGCTGGATGAGGGCTGCTCTGCAGTGATGGAGGAAACATTGCCCTGATCTTTTTCCAAGTCTGGCTTTGTTTCTTCAGTTGATCTTCTATTTAAAAACAAAATGAAAAAGAACACACTTTAAGAAACATTAATACTGTATGAGTAAAAGACACCAACATTTAAAAGGAAATTTTACAAATATGAAGTTACTTCCAAGACCTATGGGCGATTTATCAATGTTTTTTTTAGATAATTTAAGTTTTTTGTTGAGTAAGATTTAAAAAATAAAACTTTTTTCTCTCTTGCTCCAGCACACATTTTGTCCCTGTGAACTTCCATAGCTCCCCCTCCCTCTTGTTTCTCTCATATGCACACACTGCAACACCACGGCTACTGCTAACGAGAGCGAGACGGAAAACAGCGAGAAAGGGAATAGTATCGTTGTCTGGAATTCAGGGTTCCCACACTTTTTTCCAAAATATTTGACCAAAAATCCATGACTGAGTTCTGAACCGCTAAAATCGATTCAAGACCATTAGAGCGTTAAAATGAGCGGGCCTTTCCAGTGTTCTAGTGTAACAGAGATCTGTGAGTGTTCCACAGTTAGTAGAAAAAAATGTGGCTCAGGGAATGCTAGTTGTGTTCATCACTTATCTATAATATAGCATCGTACAATGGCACAATTGCCTTTGGCATTTGGCAATTTTTTTTAAATAATGATGTATCAGCTATTGAATGTAACATGTAATTTCTGTCTCTTTCTCCTCAGCTCAGTTGGTTCAGGTGTTGTTTCTATGGTGAGTTTCTCAAACATCTGACCTCAGGTGTAAGTGTACATAGGTGTGTGGGAGTGTGATCATTATGGTGGTCTGCTGTCTCAATTTAAAATTCTATTCATAAAACCTTTATTGGCATGACAAACATCTTTACATTGCAAAAGCAAGTGTGACGTTGAACAATGTACACACAAAAAGACATTGAAGAAGCATAATTTACATAGCACAAAAATAATGAATGTTAAAATAGGAACTTTATTAAGAAACATTTATGTCTCTGTCTGTGTGTCTCCGTTCTGTCTTTCTTAAAGCTGCAGTATGTAGAATCATGAGATGCTCCCCCTCCCCTCTTTGTTTTGAATCCTATCTTCCCTTAACGTATCCTTGTGAACGCGCACAACTGTGGAGCCCTTAGCAACTTTTTACTTAATACAAATGAGTGACAAATGTAGCGACGTCATCTTGTGTCATTGAAGTTGTTTTAGCGACTCTGACATGAATGCACACATCACTCTATAGTTACTGTCCAGAACAATGGCTACTGCCATCAGTTGGTCCCCGCCAGAGCTTACTGTGATCTCAGCAGCCGCTCAGAGCCGAGTGACAACCACCACTCACGCATCCAGACTGTAAATGAATTGAGTCTGTTTCCTCCACATTTGATAAGCTTCTCTTAGGTTTACATGCAATGTATCCCGTTTGTTCTCACTCTCCCTCTGAAGCCAGTACATGGGGCAGACCCTGCACAGTCACGGGGATTCGCGAGGATGCAAAGCAGTCCTTTCCTCCTGAGTATGTTTGTGCTTCTAGACTGTTGCTTCTCCACAATGATCTGACTTTTTCCTTTTGCTTTGCATTGTAACCATTGTGCCTAATGCCGGGATGGAGACTTCTCCCGCTGGAACTTCCACCATTTTACCTTTACTACGGAGGACGTGAGCGTTCATAGACTTTTTTTAAAAAATTTTACTTACTTTACAAATCTTTGATGTTGACTCAGTGCTGCCTCTTCCTCACAGATCTGTTTAACTTAATTCTCCTCAGAGGTTTTACCTGCAAGTAGAAACAAAAAAAGATAAGACTGTCATGACAACTATGTAGCATAACATTTAGTTGAGAAATGTGCCAAAAATTACAGATTAGAGTCTTACTTCAATGTTCATAAGAGCTTCAATAGGAATATGATTAGGATCACTCCAGGCAGAGGAGGATTTCCAGGCCTGTCAGAAGGTGGGACTCTGTGGAAGTGAGGGTGATGAGGGGCTTGTTAGTGGGAGTTTGCTTCACTTTCCATCACAGGGCCATCAACTCTCCTCAGCTTTCCAGGAGGTAGTCCGCGCGAAGTCCGACATTCTTCTCCCATCCTCCTTCGGCTTTCAGCTGGGGATGGAGGATGGTGAACAAGTTGGAGGCCATGTTGGTTGGAGGGAGGCAGTGAATGAAAAACACCATCCTGTGGATAGTCTTTTCTGACCCGCGTGTCTTGTCTAGTGTGAGACCCATCATGAAGTGGGGGGTGTGGTGGAGGGAGGCTATGGGCGGCCAGTGGAGGGGTTTTCACTAGTGAATGTCTTGCACTAGAACTACTATTCTTTTCTTTTCTGGGTGTGGTTGAATTGGGGGCATCTTCTGATTTGTGTTTATTAGGCTTTAAAGATTTTGTAGCAGCTGCAGAAGACGAAGACGACTCTTTTGGTATTGAATATTTCTCCAGTTCTTTTCCTAATTTTATCATTCTTTAACTTTAAACCTTGGCGTTGGTCTTTCCTTTGGAGGATTTCTCTTTCTTTGCTTTGTCAGGCTGAGCTTTTGACTGCTGTGATGATTCTGATTCATCGGCCTTTCTCTTTTTCAACATCTTGGTTTGTAGGTTTTTGTTGCTGGACTTGGTAGTAGATGAGGAAGAGGATGGGGGAGGAGGAGGCACAGTTCTTCTGTCTGTTTAGTCTCCTCTGTCTGCCCTGTCATCTCTTCGTCGTTCTCTCTCATGAACTGAATAATTTCTGGGTGAATATGTCCTTCGATCTCTTTCCTTATCTCTACTGCTGTGACCCTTGTGATGCATTGAGGGCTGTTGATTGTCATCATTTTTGAAGTACTTGCAGTCTGCGTAGTCCTTCTCCCTCTGTCGATACCTTTCTCTGTCCCAGCGGTCTTGGCTTCCAGGACTCTGACCTTTTAGTTCATACGGTGGCAGTTCTCGGGGAGGTGGCTTTCGTCCACCAGGGCTGTGAGCCCTGTAGCCAACAGGTGAGCGAGAACGTGATCTAGATCTATAGGACCCCCGATTGGAGAAGGGGGACTGCGGGAACCCAGAGCGCTGGTAGGCATAAGACCTTGAACGAAATATTGTCCGTGAGCGTCCATAACTGCGCCCATTGGGTCTGGAAAATGGGGAACGTGGGTAAGACCGACCGTCTTTGTGGAAGCCTTTTGTGACCTCATCAAGTTTGGAGGTAGCTCTAAAAAAAAAAAAAGAAAAGGAATGGATCAACTATTTTATATGCGTTGAACATTTACATTTTGCATTAGTGAATTGAGTCAGAACCAGCAGTTAAAGCATTTTATACAGAATATACCAACTTGGGATGGCCCTACCACTTTAATAAATCACCAAAACTAGCATTTTTGACCAATCACTGTCTGAATCCTCAACTACACCACTTTGTAGGTTATCATCTTTCATTCCTGCTGTTTTGCAACATTTACTGAGAAATATTACAGTGAGAGAACAGAAAAGCCACTTTGCACAGGGTCAAATATTTGAGTGAGCAGGACGTTCATCAGTGTGAATTCTAGATCTTTAGCCGTGCAGTTAGAAACCACATCCACTAAAACTACTGTTAACAACCTCATTTTCACATTACCATAGAAATGACCCACAGAGAGAAAGGACATCTTTTTTTGTGTAATAGAACAAATAATCAACTTTTAGTCTTGAGACTTTGATATTTGTATTGTTTGCACAATTTTACTATTTCTGAGCTAGATCTGGGAAATATGTTCTGAAGAGAGTGTTATTTAGCACTATTTGTTCACAACAATGTGCTAAGCAGAATTACACATGAATGAGCAACCATTTATGATGAGCTAAAGTAGAAGAATGTTTAACATGCAGGTAAATAATATATATTTTTAAATGTCTAAATGTTTGTTTTTAATGGTTTGTTTTGCAACAAGACAACAGGAACAAAGCTTTTGAAGTGAATAAAAAGGCTAAAACTGATTTTCTGCAAAGCAACTGCAACTTGAGGTATGATTCTGCTCCTTACATTCAGTGGACTGTCTGAGGCTTCCAAAACTAACAGGTTACTCACTTTTCCATCCGGTGATGTCTCGGTTTGTACAAATCCTCCTTTGAACTGGAAGGCTGAGGGAGGGGTGGTGGAAGACAGACAAGTGGGGGCTGGAAACCAGGGGCCCCCCATGGAGGATTAAACACTGGGTGTCCAGAAGCATAGACGGGCTGAGGCTGGTAACTAATTATGGGTGGTGGGATGAGGCCAGGGCCTGAGGTGTATGGTGGGAAGTATGGTTGTGGTGGGGGTCCATAGAGGGCTGGGGAAGGGTACAGAGGAGGAACGGGTGCAGGAGGTTCCACTGGTTGGAGGTGACTGGAAAGATGCTCTTCTCTGTTGCTGTACATGCATGCAAAAAAAAATAAAATCATCCACTCACTGTTTAGCTTTGCTCACATCTAAATACTATTATGTTGGCTTTTCAAAGTAAAATGTTTTTTGTGCCTAAGCTAAAATTTGCTAGTGTCAAACATCTATTAAACATTGTTAATGTTTCTGAAAGTAGAGAACAAGTGATTTCTGACTAAATGCTTTACAAACATTACAGTTAATGTACAGTGACTGACCTGTAGCTTTGAGCTGGAGAACTGGTAGTTGTTACGGTGATGGGTGGTGTGGATGTCGCTGGTTTGGCTGTAGAAGTCTGTGGGATGTTGACCTTCAGTGGATCCAGTTGTCTTGAATGTAGCCTTGATAGCTGTGGTGGTGGTGGAGGCAGAGCTGGGTGGTGCACCTGTGCAATCCTATGCACTGCGTATGTCGTCCCATTCTTATAGTTGTTCACAACCTGCATGAATCATCACAGATGAATTTTATTATACTGAACACTGCAAAGTCAAGTAAATAACAATATGGTAGTGTGTGCGTCTCAGGTTTACCTGTCGTAGGAACTTATTGACAATGAGATTATCAGGTGAAACATCAGACTGTTTACATGTGAAACAGACGTGATCCTCCGAGTCCAACAGGGCAGTTCGGATACCTTGAGACAAAACACTCAAAATCAACTTATGCATTAACACTATAACATGTTCACACATTATCGAGCTTAAGGGTCAACTATGGAAATGTTATACAGTTGGTGAGAGGCAGATTTTTACTCACATTCATCACAATAACTGTTTCCACAGCAGGGTATCAATACAGCATCTATCATCAGTTTGGCACAGATTGGACATAAAAGGTTGTATGGAATTGGATCAATCTCCTCTTCAGACGACGACTGCTCATGTGGGACAAACGGGGGGCGCTCCTTTTTGCCTTTGGCATATGCTTCACTGTAAAAACGTTTCATTATTTTAGCAACAAACATTTTCGTATGTGAAATAAATATGGCAGTGCTGCTTTAATGTGCCAATATATTCATTATTTCTGATGGCTTCTGTTAAAAACCTACGCATCGATAGCAGGTATTACAGATTCCCCAGTCACGGTCAGCATGGCTCCTTTGGTGCCTGGCTCTGCTTTCACCATGAAGCTCTGAGGGACGCCCTTGCTGGTTTTCACTGGCTTAGGTTCCTTGTCCTGTGTCTGGGAATCATGAGGAAAATAAATAAATCATTTATTTCCCCTATAAAAGATAAAAGTTTTTCAAAAAGCACTGAACAAATGACATTAGCATCAACCAGATTGGCAGTCTACAAAGAAAGGAAATATCCAAAAATCACAGAGAGACCAGGATAAGCCCTGAAATTCAAAGACACTTCACAGTTGTGATGCATAAAGATGTGAACACATTAAACAGTACCTTGGTTAATTGGGCGAGAGACATAGGAGAAGAATCCATCTGCAGGAGAATCAGAATACATATATTAATGTTATTAATGTTTCTAGCAGACATTGTTGGACAGGCATTTCCCCTCCACATCTGTGTCCAGTCCAACTCTATTTGTATTTGCAAAAACTTTAATGATATTCTGCAGAGTAGTCCATTTTAACACAGGCACATTGAAGCAAGTAATTTAGTATATATTTACAAATTGTTTTGTCTTGACAGTTTCTGTAAAATAATATAAAAAAGATTACACGTGTACAGTGCTTAACAAATATATTAATCCAACTGTCAAAAAAGAGAAAGAATTGGCTTCAAGTGGACTTTGATTGCACTTTCAATGTTTTACTGTTTGGAATAGAATATTTAAAATGATGTCTGGTTTTGTTGTTTTATATTGTACAGGAATCCAAGTACCAGTACATAATTTAAACATCAAATAAATCTATTTTAGTTGTGCTTACAACGGAAAGAATTTTTTGAGAACAAAAAAATCTATAATTTCCATAAATATTGGTCCACCAAAGATGATTTTGGTTGTGACTCATGTTCCTTTTGAGTAGCTGAGAAAAAAAAACAGTTTAATGGGATTGTCCAATATTATTGTAAAGCACTGCACACAGTTAGGTAGGAAAACAAAAACAATAGTGATATTTACTTTTCTAAAGTTGGACTATACACACTGCGAGTCTCATCTCTTCTTGCTCGGCCAATAAATTAATTACGATTCTTTAGTTCTTTTGTCTTGAAGCTTAGTTAACAGGTAACATCAAGGATGTGAATGGCCAAGTCAAAGCATTTCACTTGTTAAAACTAGCTTCTTCATTGTACTGAAAACCACAGTTTTAACAACGCACTTTAAACTAAATCCTGATCTTCAGTGAGAGACACAGCAGTAGGGTGTATCTTAGTGCAACAGAGCGAAATGTAAGCTTTTAAGTTATGTGCACACCATACTTTGAACAACAACAACAACATTAGAATGAATATTGTACAAAAACAAAAATGACACTGGCAAATATCACCTACAGGGGTTTACTCTTAGCATGTAATAGATCTTTAAAGATAAAAATCATTGTGGGGCCTTTTCTAAAAACACTCCAGATAATTTGATCACAATTAACTACAGCCAGAGCATTAAAAATATTTTTACAGACATCAGAAAAAACATTACTTTTACACTCTTGAAATACATTTGTTTGGCCTGAAGCAGGCTACAAACCCTTTCAATATGAATGACAACCATCAACAGTTAAAAGGTTTTTCAACCTTTCATAATATAAACAAAGGAGGTATGTGTTTTTATTTTAATCCCATGTCATTCAACCAAAAATGCCTTTAACCATTAAGAAAGTGAACCAACCTAGAATAGCATTTAGTCAACAATACACAGAACCTGGACACTAAACAAACAAAAACTATCAAACTTGATGTGTATTAACAGGATGTTCTGTAAAATTGCCCAAGAAGCAAGAAAGAGGATGAGATAATAGAATGGATGAGGTGAGACAAAATTATTGTTTTGGAGATTGTTTTACTTACGGGTCTGAATGATTCCATCACAGCTGTTTCAGAACGATCTCTGCAGAAACAAAAGAACACATCGACGCAATCAGACAACTTCATGGTTCTACACTAATTACTGATAGCATGTTCTTGAATTTGTGGTCATTTCAGAAACATTGAAATGTGATTTGTGGGAAATTTATCATTATTTTGTATTAAAGATTTCAGGTTTTTTTTAAAAACGTGTGCACTAGACAAAGAACAACCTAAAAATACTTTTTAGAATATGGAAATGCAACCGATATGACGTAGAACAGCTGATTCAGTTCTTTCTTATGTTTTCGTTTATCTGACACAATATGAATGACTTAACCTTCTGAAATGGACATAGCAACTGTATAAAACACAAACTAAGTCTTCAAAAGTCTACAAAACTCAAAAGTGTAAACTGACACGTAATTTACAAACTAAAACAAAACTGGGGACATTTTAAAAAGACAATGTCAGAGGTTATAAACCTGTCATGTTTGGGAGCACATTTTTTTTTAAAATCATAAGAAATGTAAATGGATTACACCTGAAATTTCTCGATTTAATCTTTTGATGTACAAATAGAAAACTTACACAATGAACGTCTTGCCAGCTGGTATCACTCCACCGATCGGCGTACGACGGACGATGACAGATGAGTGTCTTGGGATATGAACTTCATCATCTAAGTAGTCTGTAAAAAGGAAAACATTACAAAAAATTTAGCCTTGACATTTCTCAATATTTAGAAAGTAGTGTTTTCTTTGTGAGTAAACAGAAACCCATATTAAATAATGGGAGTCCCCTGTGCTACTTTCAATCAATAAACAGCAAGATAATAACTGTCTTCTTAACCACTCTGTGATGTTTATTTGTAAAGACGTCATTTTCTAAACAAAGTTAATGATATTTTACCAGTTTAGGAAGCTTATAGAAATATTTACACTGCATGTTTACACAGTAAGAAATGCTGAAAACACAGATGATGCTACAATCAGAAGAGATTTAACAATACTTGACCTCTTTAGATGATATAAAGGGACAATGAGTTTGACACTGCTTTAAATGGTTCAATTAAACTATTGTGTAACAAAAAGTATTTTTAAATAAATTCCTGTGATTTATATTTTGGGGTGAGGGGGACAATTATATGATCAATGATTTGTGGAATAAAGAAATATTTTTTATGAAACGACAACCCAGATGTAGCAATATTTATCAAATGCCATGTAGAATTTTGTAACAGTCCAATAGTTAGTGATGAGACATTCCGTATCGAGTAATCCAGGTGGTAATATGTGAATCGAGGCTCATATCGACGCCATATACCGTGACGTGCAAAGACTCGCCACCAGTCAGACTCCATCCTCCTCCTTTTTTTGAATGTGTAAATGTTTTATTGAAAATTGAAATCTTACTTTGTGTTTTTAACTTGTTTTGGAAACTAACTTGTTTTGTGACATTCCTTTTATTTTATGTGTTGTTTTTGTTTACAGATGTTCAAAAATAAATCAATCAAGTGTCTGTTGTGTGTCAGGGAATTGGGGTGACAAAATGTTTCACATTCACTTTCACTGTCTATACTCCACCTTTAAAAAATATTTCTATTTTCCATAATGCCAGCATTTTTCATTCAAACAATACTGCTCATAAACAGATAGAATAATACATGCATTGCATATTTCTTTATTTTGCTGACATTTTTCACACTTTTTTTTTGCAAAATACCACAATTTTAAAAATGACGTCAACTGATATAGTTGCTTGTTATACATTGTGTCCCATCACTACCAATAGCAGACATGTAATATATGGTAAAACAATAAATGTGTAGTCAGATTATAGTTCATCATATTTTAAAATCTTTACAGATTCAAAAACAAACGTAATTTCAGTTTAGAGCCTACATACTAATGTGTAAAGATGAAATTGTTAATCCATTGCTTTAATTTTTCATATGAATTTCAAGATATTTCTGAAATTAAATCTGACGCACATTCCAAGTTAAAAAAACAAACAAAGCATTGTATATCAAGGGTTAAGGTTACGTACCTTCTAGAGTCTGTGCATCTGTGATCTGTAGGTCGCAGTGTCTGGACTTCAGACGTTCCTTAGTCATGATCTGTGTCTTTAACTCAGTGAGAGTGATGTGCAACCCACTGAAAGTGACAGTTTTATATTCCAGTTTGGAAGAAAACTTATAGTGAATAAACGACATTTTTACACAACTTTCCACGTCAACCTGAATATTAAAACAGTTTCAACACTGACCACAAGGGCCAAATCTGATCACTTTAATTAGAAAAAACAAAGTCCTTATATGTTTGCTGAATACAAAGCGGACAATGGAGTCCTTGGTTTAATTCAGATACAAATATCCGTAGAGACAGGCCAGACCACCAGTGAGTGGTACCGCGTACTCCTTCAGTCCGTCTGCAAACAAACAAACAGAACACAAAGGACAAATCTGATCACTTTAATTACAAATAAAATCCTTGTATATTTTCTGAATACAAAGCGGGCAATGGAGTCCTTGGTTTGATTCCGATAAAAAGAACCGTAGAGACAGGCCAGACCACCAGTGAGTGGTACCGCGTACTCCTTCAGTCCGTCTGCAAACAAACACAGAACACACCAGTGTCAGAACATCCAGGAAAGCTCGATAATGTACAAGCTGTACACAATCAATGGTCCGTAGTGTAGTGTCCGTGACGGAGAGCCCAGACCACCGTCCTGTGGTAGTGAACAGCGGCCCCGGCCTTCCGTGACACTTAGTCCCACAGACAGCGACTATAGTTCGGATAATGAACCACAAAACGTCAACAGAGCTATTTCAAACGTCTACAGAGTCCGTGACCACCATTAGACACCGAAAACTAAAGCAAAAGTTAGTAAACTACACCTGGAGGTTAGCGTGCAGACCTAACAAGGCTAAGCTAACGGCGTTAGCCAGGTAACCGTTGAATGTACCACACGATCCACAAGTCACGTTATGGAGTACGAATCCTCTTAAATGCACAATTATAAACATCCAGGACAAAATAGAAGCTATATTTCCAATTGAATCTTCAGTTTTAATCCGTAAATGCCACCTTGATTATCCGGAACGTTAAACCTCGCTCTCCGAATGTGAGCAAAGCTTTACAAAAATCACTGACAAGACATTAACCTCAGGAGAAAGTGGGGTCGTCAAATGATTAATTTGCACTATAGTTCACTTCGTAATATCACTAAATTAGTCGTTAAAGTTTACAATATTACAAACAAGCAGTATTTACTAACTATTAATTAATTTCACGGAGTTAGTCGTTAAAGTTTACAATATTACAAGAAACTCACCTTAGTCAGGAAATGAGGACACTTGTCTATATTTGTGTGTTTGCGGGATATTAAATTGTTTGCTGTCTGTTTAGTTTATTAGCACAAACTCAGTCGTTCCTGAGAGACTTCCAAACAGCAACTGACAAAATGCTAGATTCAAACGCTGCTGCTTTCGTTTAAATTTGCGTTGTCATGACTCCGACTGGAACAACGCGTCAACGTGATCGATGACGTCATTGCAACAAGTACATTGACTCCCCAGCTAAAGGTCTCATACATAACTTTTGTGCCTCATTAAAATATGCCTGTGTTAGATATATTAATAAGAATATTAATGTGCTTGTGTTATATATTATGTATATTAACGTGCATTGATATGACTGAAAATATTCCCAAAATCAACTACAAGCAACAAAAAAAATTGCAGGATTTTATTAAATATTTGAGAATTATTTTAACAATATGAGATTAAAAATGCTGCCATTATATGATATTAGCATGGGGAAACTGTGAACCCTGTGTCATTGAATTAATGTATTTGGAGGTGAGATACCCACAAGAGAATTATTTGGTAATTTACAAAATGATTCATGTTTTCTCTGCAGTCCTGCAAGCCAAATTAGATGCTCAAATCCAGTGATTCTGAACTGGTGGGTCGGGACCCAAAAGTGGGTTGTGGACCTGTATACTGGGTGGGTTACGGACAGCCGGTCAAAAATAAATAAATACTTAATGTCTCTCATGTTAGGCTTGTATTTTATTTTGAAATAAACTTTTGTTTTGACAGGCATGCTGTGAAATGCATGTTGTACAGGAGTATATATAGATTTATGTTTTTTAAAAAAAGCTTATATATGTGTTTTGAACAGCTATTTTTAAGAAAACTAAATTTGGATGGTTGAATTCTAAAAAAAAAAAAAAAAAAGGAAAAAAGTGAGTCGTGATTTAATAACTGTGGCAAAATGTGGGTCCCAGGGTGAGACCATTTGAGACCCCGACCAGCTGAATATGGGCCACTGACCTTGAAACAAGTGCTTTCCAGCATTTGCACAATAGAAAATGTATTGAATGAAAATGTATTTTAACAAAGTAATGTAGAACAAAACAAAGTAAATTTAACATTTATTTTCTATAGGTGATTTATTTTTTCTTTTTAATCCTACCAATTATTCTTCAGGAGGACGAGGTTCTGTTCCTCTTGGCTGAACATCACCAGATGATGGCGTGGGGAACTTTTAGAGGTCACATGTTACCGTAAGTCTGTGCAGCTCCATGAATAATGGTTGGATCTGCCTGCAAGTGTATCAGCTGCTTATTGTGCACTTTTTGCTGCACAGTGTTCCTTTCCACCTCTGGGATATTGCTGACATATACAAACAAAACTAATAAAATAAATATTCTTTTATTGACTTAAACTAATGGGTGTGTTTTTTTTACCTGGGTTACACATGCATCCCTCATTCACATCTCAATTTAACATAAAATAATTTACACACAAAACATTTCCTTTCAATATCCTAGTAGATCTAACCCAGAGGCCAAGCTCTATTTAATTGAAAAGATGGCCACATTCTCTGCTTTCAATTTTTTTTTATTAATGAACCTTTTTTTTTTTTGTGAAACATTTGAACATTTTTTTCAAAATAAAAGTGAATTATGGGTTAAGGTTTTGTTTATTCAGACAAGGTTTTAGAGGAAGTTAAATAATAATTTTTTCACAATGATTTTTTTCCCTCACACTGATTTTTTCTTTGTGACCCTAATTTGATCTCATATGTCTGGGCCATCCAGAAATATTTTACAATATAATAAAAGAAAATGTCTATTGGTACAGTTACCAAAATACAAGTACGTAGAGTCTTTGGGTTAAGTTAGGGTATAACCCTATATCGCAAAAATTTTTAGGGTTAGGTTGAGTCTTAGTCACCTAAACTGGCCAATGAGGGGCGTTGCATACGGATAGAATGTCGGTATGTTGATATGGCAACCGTACGTACAGCCACTGCCTTGATGAAATTGTCTGTGTTTTTCAGATAGCTTAACGCATCTTGGGGAGCACGTTAATTTAAAAGACCGTAATTCCGCTAATATTTGCTCTATCGATCGAAGAAATTCCACCAGTTTCTGAAAGCTAAGAAGTTGCTCTTTACAGTTCATTATGGTAATTTTAATCACACGTGACAGAATCATTAAAGATTCCGCTTTGCTTTCACAAAAATCATCACTCACAAGGAAAAGAGAAAGAGGACTATAGAGGAAGTGATAAGAGATTAAAAGAGATCAATTAATTACCTTTTTGATTACATTACTTGAAATGCATATTTAATCATTATTTACTGTTCTGTAAGCTTTGAGTTTTTTGTTATAGTGTTAATTTCTAGGAGGAGATATTTCTCAGTGTTAATGATTTTAAGATTTTAAGAAGGTTTAAATAGATATTTTTGAAGGACAGATTGTTAAGTCTTTGTTATGAAGAGAGAAATTAGCCGTATGGACAATAACAACGTATTTTATTTTTTTTTTGTCTTTTGTCTTTACATGGTATATTCAAGAAAATGTTGAGTAGTTTGCAGAGGTTGCCCCAAGTGTCCTTTTTTTTTTTTTAAATCCAAATATGGTCACCCTACTATATACTGTATAGTAAAATAAGATGAGTGGGTTATGCATTAGATGTCACCACCCGTGTTGGGAAAATTACTTTAAAATTGCAATACATTCTATATTACTTGTTGCATAAAAACATAACATATTTATATTAGAATATTACCGCCTCCAAAATGTAACTGAGTTACACTACTTTAAGTTACTTTTAACTAATCACACATTTATGTTATGTGAAGCCATTTTAAAATACAAATCCTATTACATTGATACCATTATAGATTCATATCTACAAATGTAGCACCACAAAACACTTTCCTTTACCTTTTAAATAAAAATATGCAAATAAAAATGTATCTAGTAAAAAACACTCACACAAAAGAAAACCCTAATGTTATACAATTTATATTGTATAGAAATTAATTTACAGTATGACATTGTTATATTTATTTATCATTGTTAATTATCAAAAATACGACATTTATAATCAATAACAATTAAGTAAATATTATAGATTTATGCTGTGATGGCAGGAAAAGTAAAAAAAAAAAAAAACAAGTACATAATATCTTCACTGACTTTTTTTTTTTACCAATACATACAAACACAAACACAAGTTTAGTTTTTCTATGTAAAAGTCACATGTTCGACTATATCCTGTGTGTTTATTCCACTGAGTGGCTGCTGGTTGCATTTATTATTATTAATAATAATAATAATAATAATAATAATAATAATGAAATTCATGTTGGGTGTGGGATACATATGTACTGTATATGTAAATACGTATATATGCATATGTGTGTATCCATAAAATGAAGAGTCCGTCCTTAAGACTGCTCTACTGTAAAGTGTCTTGAGATACCATTGGTTATGATTTGGCGCCATCCAAATAAAAGATTGATTGATTGATTGATTGAAATAGTTCCAATGTGCTTTACAATATGAGCTCATTCACACACCAATGGATAGAGCAGTCATGCAAGGCACTATAGCAAACATTTGGAGCAACTTAGAGTTCAGTGTCTTGCCCAAGAACACATGGACTCATAGACAGGTACAGTCCTGGGATTTAACCCACAACCCCTCTACATACAGTAATACAGTACAGGGCAGGAAGATGAAAAAAGGTCTCATTCTAATATGAATTTGACCTCTTTTGAGGCTTGAACTCACAATTTCTGGCAAAAGAGACGATGCTCTGTCACGGAGTTAAGTATTAGGAAACATTTAAAAACCTCTTCTATCTCATTATAGAAATTCTGCTGCTGCAATGATTAGTAATGATTAATAAATCAATAAGTCAAACACATCATTAATCCACAACTATTTCATGATGGAACATCCTCTATTCCTGCATTTCATTGCACTCGGAACCCGGATAAATCCAACAGAACGAATCAAAAAAGGGCAATAAAACGGCCCTTGAGTTTGGAACCCCGACTAAAGAATTTGGGATCTAAGCAGCCCGAGTCGATTGGAATGACGTTTTAGCAAAATGGCGGCGCACACCATTAGATGTAAACAGTCACTTTCTCCTAAACTTTTACTATGATGTGTCGTCTAATTTGGCATTTGTGTTATTAAAAATATAGGATGACTTTGTGGTTCCATTTCCATTCCCACTCTGTTCATTTTAACGCTGATCTGCTATATAGTTCAATGCATTCTTTTTACAGTCTACGGTTCAATGACACATGCAGGATTCCCCTTTGCTGGTGTGTTCAAGTCATACTTAAAGTATATGACATCTCTCTCTCTCTCTTACCCTCATGTAACTAATATATTTCCCCAGCAGGTATTTTACTCCTTGAAAAACATAAAAACAAACATCAGCTTAGTGTGGCCGGTCATGTTTTTGGAGTTTACTGAATTAAACGCATTTACCTCAAAATGAACAACTAAGACCTTTCCGGGTTCCGAGTGCGATAGAACGTAGCATATGTCACTGAGCTATTTATCACATGGAAATGTCACCTGTAGCTTCACTAATTGACTAAGCTACTCTCCTGTGTGCAATACAGAAGCTGTTCCACCTAGACAGCATGGAGATGTCATTTTGTATTTATTTTTTTACATTTTTGTATATATTTTAATGAATTTATTTCAAATGAAACAATACAAACGTATCCAAATTACAACAAAACAAACCATGGGGAGGGGAGGAGGAGAGCAGCACACAATTATTACATTACAATTGTTCTTCGTACTTTTGTTCTATTTTGAACTGTATTATTATAATGCATTTACCATTATTTGTTTATTATTTTTAATATACATAATTGATTATTATTGCATTCATTATTATAATTAGCATCATTTAACAACCAGCATTCATTTTTAACAATTATTTATTGGCTTCATTGGTAAAAAAAAAAAAAAAGCTGATGTTTAAAAATGCCATTTTTGCATTCACTACAATTGTTAGCGAAATTGAAAATACTGATGTTTTCCAAATATTCTCACTGGTCAATCAGGTTCCCCTCTATAGGTTTCCTTACTAATATACCTATAATTACACAATATAAATAAATGCATTTTTTTATTTTTTTTCCAAGAATAAAACATGCATATAGCTGGTAAGGTTAACCTTTTACGGCATATGCCGGCATGGTGCGAAAAGGACACCTAAAGCTGTCAGTTTTTTGCAAAAGTGGATGTTACACTTAGCTTTGTTCTAATGCCTGCATGTTGACCTCGTTGCAGCTAACAGTCAAGTGAAGGGCATATAGATATAAATATTAGCAAGATTTTATGAGTCGCGACCAATAGTTTTAATACAGCAGGACTAAATAGATAGTGATGTTAATGAGTGACAGAGGGCCACACACACACACACACACACACACACACACACACACACACACACACACACACACACACACATCTTTTGGGATAGTAATGCTGCGGTCATTATGTCATTGAGTGACTTTTGCTGTTTTTGCAACACTAGTATGCGAGTTAAGGGCGCGTTAACCATCCTCCTGCGTTGACATCTTTCTGTTTTGATTCGAAACTATGCTAAGCTAGCCCAGCTAGTTCCTTTCCCCGCAACTGTGCATGCACCAGTTTTGCTTTGGCCCTTCTGCCTTCGTCACACCCGGCTATCCCTCCCTAAACCACAACACTGCCTCATGATTGGTTTGAACCGTTTCGGTTTGGTTTTGAAAAGGCAAAGGCATCTTGCAGGCAAGGTTAGTCTAGCTCTCCTCAGCTCTGCATTGACCTTGAGATCATGAAAACAGTGTTCAACCCAAAGCAACAGAGTGTCAGGGCCTACCAGACAGAAATAAAAAAAACATCCAGAAATAAAAAAAATATCCTTCAACATCACTATTTATTTTTTAATTTGGTCAGAGATGTATGGCGCACACAGTGAAAACTAAAGCAATCTAAGCAGTTTCTTGCTATATGCAGACACTGAAGAAGCAAAGAGCCTTACAGCCACCAGGGGGCGCCAAAGCGGCACATTTCTGTCCATATTTGTAGTAAGGAAAAGCTTCTCATTTTTCATGTGAATCAGTAAAATATAAACAAACTTAAATTATACTTTCTCACAGCTGCTTGAGGCGATACATACAGACCCTTTTCAAAAAATATTTATAGATAATATAAACTCACACATACAATGAAGTAGTTATGCTTTTGTTGAATATGGGCTTGTTAAAAACACTCTCTGTTTGTGTGTGCGTGTGTGCAGATGCCCCATGGTGTGGACACTGTAAGGAACTGAGTCCTATCTGGGACCAACTGGGTGAGAAATATGCCGATCATGATGACATCATCATAGCCAAGATGGATGCCACCGCCAACGAAGTGGAGGCTGTTACTATTGATGGATTTCCAACACTGAAGTATTTCCCAGCTGGAGGCAAAGAGGTACACAATACATGCATGAGATGTCCATAAAATACCATCTTATCCTCTTCATGGTTCTAAAGCCCTCACACACACTTTAAGGACTGTGTGCGAATAGTCCCTCCTATCTCCTTTCCTATCCACTTTTCCTTAACCCCATGGACGTCACGGGGTTAAAGAAAGGAGTTAGGAGACTTCCTAAAGGAGTTAGGGAAAGGCCATAAAGTAACATCAGAAACACGAAAAGCAAAAGCAAATTTTTTTATTAATATTATGAAAAATGCCAATGGAAATGGAAAACAAATTTGGCAAAACATGAATTAGCTTCTAGTGAGGCAGAAAACGAAAGATACAAATGACTTGGAATTGGAAATTAACAACCAGCTAGTGAATGATCCTGCTATACTAGCACAAGAGCTGAACTTATCGTTCCTACGCTCTGTTGAAGAAATAGCTGCATGTTTCAAAACACCAGAAATATCCTACGACACTGAAGCAAACAGTCAAACTTTTAAATTAAAACCAATTTATGAGGCAGATGTTGTAAAAATCATAAATATCATAAAAAACTCCAAAGCTAAAGATTATTATGGTTTTGACGTTGACCTCATTAAAACTCATAAAATGGCGCTGGCATATCCAATTACCCATTTGATTAATCTGTCCATTAAGCACTCCATTATACTGTATACATGGAAGGTGGCCACAGTTACCCCTATTTTTAAAGCAGGTGATGAAAGTAATATGAATAACTACAGACCAATTAGTATACTGCCAGTGTTTTCAAAGGTCCTTGAGAAATGGGTTGCAAAACAGTTAACTGAACATTTAATGTATGGCCAAACTCCTTTGCATCCCATGCAGTTTGGCTTTCGTGCACATCACTCAACGGAATCTGCTATAGCAATGTTTGAGAAAAAGTAAAAAGTAGTTTGGATAAAAACAGTTATGTAGGAGCAGTTTTTTAGATTTAAGAAAACCTTTTGATGTAGTGAATCATAGCATACTCCTGTCAAAGTTGCAATCTTTTAATTTTTCTGACCAAGCTTTAAAATGGATGGCATCATATTTGTCAAATAGAAAACAAGCCACCATGGTCAATGGAGTGACATCATCTTGTTTGGATTGTCCACTAGGGGTCCCCCAAGGATCCATCCTTGGGCCCATTTTATTTTCACTTTTCATTAATGATCTGCCAGATGTTTGCAAGGGTGTGGACATGCAACTATATGTCGACGATGCAGTGATCTATACAAGTGCCAAAACATCTGAGGAAGCAGCTCAAACTCTAACATTAACATTAACTCACATTCAGAATTATCTCATCACTTCCTGTCTCCAGTTAAATACACAGAAAACTGTCTGTATGTTTTTTTCTAAAAAGGCCTCCAATATTACCCGCTCCAATGTGTATTTTGGAGATGAAGAACTGCAATTAGTGAAGGAATTTAAATATTTAGGAGTGTTGTTAGACTCTACACTCTCCTTCAAGAGTCATGTCAAAATGATAACAAGAATAATTAAATACAATTTGTCTAACTTTAGCCATATAAGAAGATCAATGACTAATCAAGCTGCTATGATGTTTTTGCACTGTATGATCCTCTCCCATGTAAGCTACTGTATAACCAGCTGGTCTCTGACAGGTGTAACAATTCTAAAACCAATTGAGAGGCTTTATAAAAAAGCTTTGAAAATTCTAGACAAAAAACCATCTACATACCACCATTGCCGTATTCTTTCAAAGTATAATCTACTGAGCTTTGAGAACTTCATAAAATTCAAAAATGTAAGTTTTATTTATAAGAGCTTACATGGGTTGGCTCCACCGCCTCTTAATAATTACATTAAATACATGAAGACTGCCTCGAGGACCACTAGGGCCATAAGCAGGGGTGACTGTCAGGTGCCTGCGAGAAAAACTACCTTTGGTCAAAACGTCTTGTCCTACAAAGGCAGCGTTCAGTGGAACAGTTTACCAACCACAGTGAGGGAAGCCCCCAGCTTTAATACTTTTAAAAGTCATTTAAAGGAGTGGCTCAGCTCAACACAGACTTGTGACCACAAGTGATTTGAACTAATATTTTTATGGTACATCTTAGGGCTACGTGCAATGCACTGTTGCAATTTAAGTACAGATATTGGAGAAAGAGGCACCTTGGGGCTATGTGCAATACACTGTGGCACTTTAAATTAAAAAAAAAGAAAAAAAAAAAAGAATAATGATAATTGGAGAAAGAAGCAAATTAGGGCTGTGTGCAATACACTATAGCACTTTAAATTAAATTAAAAAAAAAAAAAAAAAAATCTTAAAGAAGTACCTTAGGGCTGTGTGCAATGCACTATAGCACTTTAAATAAATAAACAAATATGAGACAAAGCACATTAGGGCTGTGTGCAATGCACTACAGCACTTTATATATATATATATATATATATATTTCTATTATTATAACTATTTATTTTTCTAATTTCTTTTATTAAAAGGCAATTCAGGGCTCTTTGCAATGCACAGTGGCACTTTAAATAAATTATTATGATAATGTAAATTTATTGTTGCACTCCTGTGACTGACCAACCCTGACTATGTGGAAGTGAACTGCTTTTCTTTCCCCTGTACATTTCTTGGCCCCACAGCATCCTGTCTTTTCTCTTGTGTGTAGTTGTTCTGGTCCCAGTGTTCCATTTACATGAAATGTTACTGTATTCTATGATCCATATGTTTTTTGTTTTTTTTTGTCCTGTATGTAATCTTTTTATATATTGTTTTGTGTCTTGCCATGTCTTATTGTTAAGTGTAACATTTTATTACATCAGCCTGTCTAGGGCCAGCAGATGGAAATTAGCCGTTGGCTACAATCTGGCATATTTACATTTTTTTTGAATGTTCATTAATATGAATTGTCCCTACTTAAATAAAGAAATTAAATCACGTTGTTTTAACAATCAGATGCACTTCCACTAGGTGACGTAATAATCAGACGGCGGCGAAGGTTAGTGACGTCTGCCTTGGTGAAAAATCTACAAATTTCTGAAAATGGACTAAAAGCACATTTATAACACTTTCCGCTGATGTAATCTCAAAAATCACATGATTTGATTGTAAATCAAAGGAAAAGAGGTTACCAGGCTACGAGGAACAAAAGTGAAACTAAAAGAACGTCACATTGAGAATGGTTGCTCACAGTCACCTTCCACTCATTAATATGAATTATGTTTAATAAAATAATGTGGCTAAAATGTCTCTGATCCCTTTTTCTTGAACCACAGAGTGTTTGTTTTATGTCAGTTATAATCTGATAATATGTCTTACATATAATAAGAAATGGATTTTAGATTATTTATTTAAAGTTATTATTGCATTGGTAATTTACATGATATCCGTTACTTGTCAGCGCTCAGGTGTGCATGTCCCTTTAAATGTTGTCGCCGCAAGGAATTGTGGGTCAGCATTATATTGTCTCCTTTGGTAAAGGATGCATTAGTGTTTCCTAGGCTAAAGGAGGTGAAAAAGGAAGCATTGAGCCTCCTTCCTGAGCTTAAAGAGAACTTGGACGCTCTTTATCATGGCCACCACTTAAACACTTCCGGGGGTGAAGGAACAGTGGATAGGAAAGGAGATAGGAGGGACTATTTGGACACACACTTACACTCCATCTTTCCCCTCCAAGGTGATCAGCTACACCGGTAAAAGAGATCTGGAAACATTCTCAAAGTTTGTTGATGCTGGAGGTGTGCTACCAGAGGAGGAGAGTGATGCTGATGATGATGATGAAGATGACACTGAGAAAGCACAAGAGAGTGAAAGCAAGGTTTGTGTTTTTAGTCAAACTCCAAAATCTTTCTTTATAGAAAAGTAATTGTTGAATTTTGTTTTTCAGACGGAAGAATCTACAGAGGGAACCAGCAACAAAACATCCAAAGATGAGCTGTGATCTCGTCTTCTGACCTGTCACAATGTAGCATCTTCCAATTTTACCAATAAAATCTTTACATGTATTCTATGCTTTAAAATGTTGTCATTTTGAAGATAATTCTTACATTTTCTATGTTTTTTTTTACTTCAATCTAGAAAAAAGAATGATTTACATCTGTAGGTTATAGTATATATACAGTATATACAGATGGTTATATTGTAAACGTTAGGACTTATATAGTGATACCAACAAAATGCTTTATAGTTGCACACAATCTGCTCATCTATTACAATCATGCATATAAGTATGGGGTGCCAAGTGTAAAAATTATATATAAAGGTTGGAGCTAAAATATTTTCATTATTTATCTCACTTTTCTCATATTTAGCACATTTTCCTACATTTAACACAACATTTAACCACATATGTAAAGGTAAAAAAAACAAGCATTAAATCTATAAATTTAAATATAAATCTAAATGGTATATGTTATATCTAAAAGTTAAATCTATATTTAAATTTTAAATCTAAATCTAAATGTTAAATCTAAATCTAAATGTTTAAATCTAAATCTAAATATTAAATCTAAATCTAAACGTTTAAGTCTAAATCTAAATAATATTTGTTAAATCTAAATGTTTAAATCTAAATGTTATGTATCATATCTAAATACTTAATCTTATATCTAAATGTTAAATGTAAAATGTAAATGTTAAACCCTTACGGTAGCTGAATAGATAAGGAGGTTCACTTGAAAGCCTAAGGTCTACATATTGAGCCCACCATGGGCCACTTTTCTAATTTCGTCTTTTTGGGGATGTCTAGAAAGTTGTAAAATTTTCATTCTGCACTCGCCAGAGACGTCGTCTCAAATTCAGACCATCACGTCATTTCAACGTTGGTCTGCTCAGCAGACGTATTCCAGACATCCCAAAAAAGATGAAATAAAAAAAGAGGCACATGGTCGGTTCAAATCCCAAGACCTTTTGCATTCAAGAGCAGTGCTTTATCTATTTAGCTACCATAACCGTATGTAACTCAGGAGATCTCAGCATGTCACATCAAACTACAGCATTAAAATACATTTTAATAACTGTGTTGCACTGTTGTGTTGGGAGTGTACTGTGAAGGGCAGCTCATCCACCTGCCATGACCGCGCGCTCGATCTCCGCCGCCGGGAGAGAACCAGCCATACATATCACCAAGGCAAGCATCAGTGAAGAGGTGGGTGGGATCGGCAGTGTGTGTCTCTTCTTGTGTATTGGTTGAGGTTACAAGGGGCGGGGTCAATTAGCATATGAGCAAAACATTTAAGTTCAACATTTAGATTTTGATTTAACATTTCGATTTAACATTTAACATTTAGATTTAACATTTAATATTTAGATTTAGATTGAAACATTTAGATTTAGATTAAACATTTATATATAAAATTTAACATTTAGATATAACATTTAGATTTAGATTTAAAATATAGATATATATTTAACATTTAGATATAACATATACCATTAAGATTTAGATTTAAATATTTAGATTTAATGCTTTTATTTTTTTTTACCTCTATATGTGGTTAAATGTTGTGATAAATGTAGGAAAATGTGCTAAATATGAGAAACGTGAGATAAACAATGAAAATGTGTTAGCTACAACTTTTATACTGAATTTTTACACTTGGCACCCCATAGACGGAGAGCGGTAAGGTGAGAGTCTGGCTGTGTTTATGTGCGAAAAGGAGGAGCTTCTGCTCTGCTCCTGCAACAACACGCACATACTTTTCCGACTAAATCACTGCACGTTGTTTGATTGCGTCACACGCAACTATTCAACCTTGCTTTTAACTCACCAAACCAAAGGCCGAATTCTTTTTTTTATTGACAATATTCGGCCTAATATATTTGGTGGCCGAATATTTGGTGCATCCCTAGTTCTATGTCTTACACTTAAATAGTTAACAATTATTAAAATATGTTTTTTATTAATTCTTTTCACTACCTGTCACTTTTCTTGGGGATCATTTTACCATTTAAAAATGTATTAATATTAATATTTTCATTGATTATGAAGCTTAACAAGGAAACCAAAAGATGAGAAACAAATGAGATGATAGATAATATGTTTGTGTATTTTACAGATAATTTAAGACATGGGTCAAACCAACCCGTTATCATAACAGATGCTAACAGAAAGCTAACAAAGGAGGAAGGTTATGTTTTATGGGTTTATTTACTAAAGGCTCAGTAATTGTGATGAATTGTAATTGAAATTCAGCAATTACATATGTAATTGTATTTGACTTTAAGGGGAAAATAATCATTGGAATTGGAAGCTGTTGAATTGAAGCTGTCAAATACTTTGTCAAAAATCAGATTACATCTCAGAAAAAAAGTACAGTGATTTATTAGGGACACCAAGTCACTCCTTTTACCATGAATATTTCCTGTTTTCCTTTTGAGCTCCCTTAAATTCAGATGGTTGCTGTTCTATTCCTCAGTTTTGTCAGTAGGCTAATGTAGAGGCTGCTGACAGGTTTTAACTGGCACTGACACTCTTATCTCTATACTCTTCAGAAAGTCTTGGTGCTGTTGAGGATGATGAAAGAAGTGTTGATCAGGTCCTGCATGTTCCTGCTCTGTTATCATAATTACAGAAGTAATGCAGAATGTAGAGGTTTTATAATAAAATGTAAATCCCTGACGCAATGTTGCAGTTTATTTGATAAAACAATGAACAAGTCATTATAGTGCGAGAGTCCTCCATAATTTACAAATGCTATAAATACATGTGTGAGAAGGTGGTCCTCAGAAGTGACGAAGGTTTAAAACAGGGGCCCACGAGTAGGTTAAAAAATGTCAGGGAGACAAAAGTTTCAAAATTTAATAAATTGAAGTGATATTTTTGTTTAGGAAATTTTATTTACCTTGCTTGATTTTTTACAAAGCTGTAGAATTATTGAAAAGGGTGTAGGAAAAAATGGTTGGACGCCACAAAGGGCAAAAACGTGTGTGTGTGTGTGTGTGTCTTGGGATCAGCAAAAAGACACTATAGTAAAGTAATCATGGTCCTCTTGTTTCTATGTTGCTGCTGAGGGGAAAAGAAAGAGGAAGAGGTACCAGGTCTGCAGGCCATCTGACGACATCAAGACAAGCATAACCTGTGAAAAATGAATTTGCACAAAGCACAGTGTGATGACTTATCACTCGTGTGCTGCGTAGATAGACTGACAGACACACCTTGTTCATATTGTGATTGCTTGTTATTTTTTTTTTCATTTCTGGTTCATAAACAGTATGTAAAACAACATTTAAAGGTTAAATTTAATGTCAAATGTTTTGTAAAATGTTTGTGTTTTATATGTTGTTCTTTCAAAAGTAATAAAGTGGTGAAACATTGCAAAAAACTAGTGAATTATCCTAATTGAACCATTACCTGTTAGAGGTAAGGAACACCATTGCACTAAATATTAATAGAATAGTTATTAATGGAGTTAGTAATTAAATATTAAGGTTTGTTAGGATTTTTTATGTTTTGGACCTTTTTTAGATAATTAAACATGCATCGGGTCAAATTGCTGTTCCTGACAAATGAACATAACAGGAGAGTTAAATGGACTTACAGTGTTTATTGCATGTGCTGGAGCAAACACTCTTCTGTCATGTGAGCAGTCAGTGATGTGTAGTGTGGCACTGCAGCATCATCTGCCACTTGACATCCTCACAGCAAAGTATCGAGGGAGGTGTGTGTAAAAGATGTTGGGGATAAATGTTGCTTTGCTTTTACATCCCTGGTGATAACAATGCTAATATTACTTCTTTGGCTCAACAGATGTGAGATTATGTCAGACACTGTTCTGGAGAGTAACCTCACCTCCTGACTGTGATCTTGTGGGGTTTCCTGAGGACAATGGCTTTTGTCATTAGCTTTGCTGATCTTTCTCCCATTGATTGTGTTGCTCTGTTGCATAATGCTTATGTTGCACAAATGCATCTCTTCCCTGATATCATTTCAGTTTATAGAATTAAATATGCTTTCCAATCATCACACTTCTGTTTTTTCATATCCTCATACATTAATACTGACAGTGACGATGACTGACCTAGATGCTATTTCAGGATGCTTTAATGCAGTGGTTCCCAAACTTTTTTTGTCCCTTTTGTCTCTTTGCAATTCTGTCAAATCATGTGTTGCTCCTTTTCATATCACAAGAACTCCTTCAAACTTTCATAATCTGTTTAATTTGTGTATCAGCTGGTTCTCCTAAACTCCAACACGTTACCTAACGCTTTATCTACAAATTTAAAATACTACGTGCATTAAATTAAATAAATTAATGCAACTTTCATGATTACTTCATTAGTAAGTAAATATTGTCTTTTTTGTAGAATACTATAGTCTATTATCAGAAGTGTGATTAAACGGCCTCTCTTGCATAAATTAGTTATGTTTAAATAAATTACAATAAAAACAATATTTTATTGAGCAATATTAGTGTTAGTTTGTGATTAATTTGACCAAAAAAAATTAAATAAAAAGGAAATAGGAACATTTTCCTATGATTTTAAAAAAAAATGGATTAATAAATGTTTAAGTACTAGTAGCCCCTTCAATGTGCTCCCGTACCCCTCTGGGTATGTGTACCCAAGGTTGGGAACAACAGCTTTAATTAGCAGTTGGGGTAATCTTTATTTCTATAGGTAGTTTTTAATCAACATTATTCTAAACTTGTATTGTTAATCAGTAAAATTTACACCAGTGATTTAAAATCAATAAAGGTCATTCATGTGATATAGTAAAAATCAATATTTTAAGAAAGTAATGTTTGATTTACATATCTCAGTTAATTAAGTTTTAAGTTGTATTTAAATTAATTTGTGATCTAGCTATGGTTATTTCTGTTTTTATTACAGGTGGTTTTTCAAAAATGGATGATTGTGAATGTTTTTAAATACAATTCTCTGCATGTTGTCTTGTTCAGTGGTGAGTGTGTACTATATAAACTATAAACTAAACTAAAACACAAAAAACAATGACCCTTCAAAATAAAAGCCACAATAAATATATTCTTATCCTGGAAGGTAAATTAGTTTTCTATTGATTAATCTACACACACCTGTATGATCAAACCAGGGGTTCTAATGACATTTTGCTACAGATCAAGGAAGCAAGTCTAGATCTGACCACACCTGCTAAGATGTTGCTCTGATTATTCCAACATTACTCCTTTATTATTCCTCCATTAGCATCTAATATTAGACTGAAGAACACTGAGAAAACACCAAGAAAACACAATGTTAGTAGCATCAGCTAAAAACATTTTTATTTGATTTTAAAAAAGAAGTGAGAGACTAGTGACTGGGCTGGATGAGGGCTGCTCTGCAGTGATGGAGGAAACATTGCCCTGATCTTTTTCCAAGTCTGGCTTTGTTTCATCAGTTGATCTTCTATTTAAAAACAAAATGAAAAAGAACACACTTTAAGAAACATAAATAGTGTATGAGTAAAGGACACCAAAATTTAAAAGGAAATTTTACAAATATGAAGTTACTTCCAAGACCTATGGGCGATTTATCAATTTTTTTTTTAGATTAATTTAAGTTTTTTGTTGCGTAAGATTTAAAATAAACTTTTTTCTCTCTTGCTCCAGCACACATTTTGTCCCTGTGAACTTCCATAGCTCCCCCTCCCTCTTGTTTCTCTCATATGCACACACTGCAACACCACGGCTACTGCTAACGAGAGCGAGACGGAAAACAGCGAGAAAGGGAATAGTATCGTTGTCTGGAATTCAGGGTTCCCACACTTTTTTCCAAAATATTTGACCAAATATCCATGACTGAGTTCTGAACCGCTAAAATCGATTCAAGACCATTAGAGCGTTAAAATGAGCGGGCCTTTCCAGTGTTCTAGTGTAACAGAGATCTGTGAGTGTTCCACAGTTAGTAGAAAAAAATGTGGCTCAGGGAATGCTAGTTGTGTTCATCACTTATCTATAATATAGCATCGTATAATGGCACAATTGCCTTTGACTTTTGGCAATTTTTTTTAAATAATGATGTATCAGCTATTGAATGTAACATGTAATTTCTGTCTCTTTCTCCTCAGCTCAGTTGGTTCAGGTGTTGTTTCTATGGTGGGTTTCTCAAACATCTGACCTCAGGTGTAAGTGTACATAGGTGTGTGGGAGTGTGATCATTATGGTGGTCTGCTCTGTCTCAATTTAAAATTCTATTCATAAAACCTTTATTGGCATGACAAACATCTTTACATTGCAAAAGCAAGTGTGACGTTGAACAATGTACACACAAAAAGACATTGAAGAAGCATAATTTACATAGCACAAAAATAATGAATGTTAAAATAGGAACTTTATTAAGTAACATTTATGTCTCTGTCTGTCAGTCTTTATCCGTCTGTGTGTCTCCGTTCTGTCTTTCTTAAAGCTGCAGTATGTAGAATCATGAGATGCTCCCCCTCCCCTCTTTGTTTTGAATCCTATCTTCCCTTAACGTATCCTTGTGAACGCGCACAACTGTGGAGCCCTTAGCAACTTTTTACTCAATACAGACGAGTGACAAATGTAGCGACGTCATCTTGTGTCATTGAAGTTGTTTTAGCGACTCTGACATGAATGCACATATCACTCTACAGTTACTGTCCAGAACAATGGCTACTGCCATCAGTTGGTCCCCACCAGAGCTTACTGTGATCTCAGCAGCCGCTCAGAGCCGAGTGACAACCACCACTCACGCATCCAAACTGTAAATGAATTGAGTCTGTTTCCTCCACTTTTGATAAGCTTCTCTTAGGTTTACATGCAATGTATCCCGTCTGTTCTCACTCTCCCTCTGAAGCCAGTACATGGGGCAGACCCTGCACAGTCACGGGGATTCACGAGGATGCAAAGCAGTCCTTTCCTCCTGAGTATGTTTGTGCTTCTAGACTGTTGCTTCTCCACATTGATCTGACTTCTTCCTTTTGCTTTGCATTGTAACCATTGTGCCTAACGCCGGGATGGAGACTTCTCCCACTGGAACGTCCACCATTTTACCTTTACTACGGAGGACGTGAGCATTCATAGACTTTTTTTTTTAAATTTTACTTACTTTACAAGACAATCTTTGATGTTGACTCAATGATGCCTCTTCCTCACAGATCTGTTTAACTTAATTCTCCTCGGAGGTTTTACCTGCAAGTAGAAACAAAAAAAAGATAAGAGTGTCATGACAACTATGTAGCATAACATTTAGTTGAGAAATGTGCCAAAAATTACAGATTAGAGTCTTACTTCAATGTTCATAAGAGCTTCAATAGGAATATGATTAGGATCACTCCAGGCAGAGGAGGATTTCCAGGCCTGTCAGAAGGTGGGACTCTGTGGAAGTGAGGGTGATGAGGGGCTTGTTAGTGGCAGTTTGCTTCACTTTCCATCACAGGGCCATCAACTCTCCTCAGCTTTCCCGGAGGTGGTCCGCGCGAAGTCCGACATTCTTCTCACATCCTCCTTCGGCTTTCAGCTGGGGATGGAGGATGGTGAACAAGTTGGAGGCCATGTTGGTTGGAGGGAGGCAGTGAATGAAAAACACCATCCTGTGGATAGTCTCTTCTGACCCGTGTGTCTTGTCCAGTGTGAGACCCATCATGAAGTGGGGGGTGTGGTGGAGGGAGGCTGTGGGCGGCCAGTGGAGGGGTTTTCACTAGTGAATGTCTTGCACTAGAACTACTATTCTTTTCTTTTCTGGGTGTGGTTGAATTGGGGGCATCTTCTGATTTGTGTTTATTAGGCTTTAAAGATTTTGTAGCAGCTGCAGAAGACGAGGACGACTCTTTTTTGGTATTGAATATTTCTCCAGTTCTTTACCTAATTTTATCATTCTTTAACTTTAAACCTTGGCGTTGGTCTTTCCTTTGGAGGATTTCTCTTTCTTTGCTTTGTCAGGCTGAGCTTTTGACTGCTGTGATGATTCTGATTCATCGGCCTTTCTCTTTTTCAACATCTTGGTTTGTAGGTTTTTGTTGCTGGACTTGGTAGTAGATGAGGAAGAGGATGGGGGAGGAGGAGGCACAGCTCTTCTGTCTGTTTTGTCTCCTCTGTCTGCCCTGTCATCTCTTCGTCGTTCTCTCTCATGAACTGAATAATTTCTGGGTGAAGATGTCCTTCGATCTCTTTCCTTATCTCTACTGCTGTGACCCTTGTGATGCATTGAGGGCTGTTGATTGTCATCATTTTTGAAGTACTTGCAGTCTGCGTAGTCCTTCTCCCACTGTCGATACCTTTCTCTGTCCCAGCGGTCTTGGCTTCCAGGACTCTGACCTTTTAGTTCATACGGTGGCAGTTCGCGGGGAGGTGGCTTTCGTCCACCAGGGCTGTGAGCCCTGTAGCCAACAGGTGAGCGAGAACGTGATCTAGATCTATAGGATCCCCGATTGGAGAAGGGGGACTGCAGGAACCCAGAGCGCCGGTAGGCATAAGACCTTGAATGAAATATTGTCCGTGAGCGTCCATAACTGCGCCCATTGGGTCTGGAAAATGGGGAACGTGGGTAAGACCGACCGTCTTTGTGGAAGCCTTTTGTGACCTCATCAAGTTTGGAGGTAGCTCTAAAAAAAAAAGAAAAGGAATGGATCAACTATTTTATATGCGTTGAACATTTACATTTTGCATTAGTGAATTGAGTCAGAACCAGCAGTTAAAGCATTTTATACAGAATATACCAACTTGGGATGGCCCTACCACTTTAATAAATCACCAAAACTAGCATTTTTGACCAATCACTGTCTGAATCCTCAACTACACCACTTTGTAGGTTATCATCTTTCATTCCTGCTGTTTTGCAACATTTACTGAGAAATATTACAGTGAGAGAACAGAAAAGCCACTTTGCACAGGATCAAATATTTGAGTGAGCAGGACGTTCATCAGTGTGAATTCTAGATCTTTAGCCGTGCAGTTAGAAACCACATCCACTAAAACTACTGTTAACCTCATTTTCACATTACCCTAGAAATGACCCACAGAGAGAAAGGACATCTTTTTTTGTGTAATAGAACAAATAATCAACTTTTAGTCTTGAGACTTTGATATTTGTATTGTTTGCACAATTTTACTATTTCTGAGCTAGATCTGGGAGATATGTTCTGAAGAGAGTGTTATTTAGCACTATTTGTTCACAACAATGTGCTAAGCAGAATTACACATGAATGAGCAACCATTTATGATGAGCTAAAGTAGAAGAATGTTTAAAATGCAGGTAAATAATATATATTTTTAAATGTCTAAACGTTTGTTTTTAATGGTTTGTTTTGCAACAAGACAACAGGAACAAAGCTTTTGAAGTGAATAAAAAGGCTAAAACTGATTTTCTGCAAAGCAACTGAAACTTGAGGTATGATTCTGCTCCTAACATTCAGTGGACTGTCTGAGGCTTCCAAAACTAACAGGTTACTCACTTTTCCATCCGGTGATGTCTCGGTTTGTACAAATCCTCCTTTGAACTGGAAGGCTGAGGGCGGGGTGGAGGAAGACAGACAAGTGGGGGCTGGGAACCAGGGGTCCCCCATGGAGGATTAAACACTGGGTGTCCAGAAGCATAGACGGGCTGAGGCTGGTAACTAATTATGGGTGGTGGGATGAGGCCAGGGCCTGAGGTGTATGGTGGGAGGTATGGTTGTGGTGGGGGTCCGCAGAGGGCTGGGGAAGGGTACAGAGGAGGAACGGGTGCAGGAGGTTCCACTGGTTGGAGGTGACTGGAAAGATGATCTTCTCTGTTCCTGTACATGCATGCAAAAAAAAATAAAATCATCCACTCACTGTTTAGCTTTGCTCACATCTAAATACTATTATGTTGGCTTTTCAAAGTAAAATGTTTTTTGTGCCTAAGCCAAAATTTGCTAGTGTCAAACATCTATTAAACATTGTTAATGTTTCTGAAAGTAGAGAACAAGTGATTTCTGACTAAATGCTTTACAAACATTACAGTTAATGTACAGTGACTGACCTGTAGCTTTGAGCTGGAGAACTGGTAGTTGTTACGGTGATGGGTGGTGTGGATGTAGCTGGTTTGGCTGTAGAAGTCTGTGGGATGTTGACCTTCAGTGGATCCAGTTGTCTTGAATGTAGCCTTGATAGCTGTGGTGATGGTGGAGGCAGAGCTGGGTGGTGCACCTGTGCAATCCTATGCACTGCGTATGTAGTCCCATTCTTATAGTTGTTCACAACCTGCATGAATCATCACAGATGAATTTTATTATACTGAACACTGCAAAGTCAAGTAAATAACAATATGGTAGTGTGTGCGTCTCAGGTTTACCTGTCGTAGGAACTTATTGGCAATGAGATTATCAGGTGAAACATCAGACTGTTTACATGTGAAACAGACGTGATCCTCCGAGTCCAACAGGGCAGTTCGGATACCTTGAGACAAAACACTCAAAATCAACTTATGCATTAACACAATAACATGTTCACACATTATCTAGCTTAAGGGTCAACTATGGAAATGTTATACAGTTGGTGAGAGGCAGCTTTTTACTCACATTCATCACAATAACTGTTTCCACAGCAGGGTATCAATACAGCATCTATCATCAGTTTGGCGCAGATTGGACATAAAAGGTTGTATGGAATTGGATCAATCTCCTCTTCAGACGACGACTGCTCATGTGAGACAAACGGGGGGCGCTCCTTTTTGCCTTTGGCATATGCTTCACTGTAAAAACGTTTCATTATTTTAGCAACAAACATTTTCGTAAGTGAAATAAACATGGAAGTGCTGCTTTAATGTGCCAATATATTCATTATTTCTGATGGCTACTGTTAAAAACCTACGCATCGATAGCAGGTATTACAGATTCCCCAGTCACGGTCAGCATGGCTCCTTTGGTGCCTGGCTCTGCTTTCACCATGAAGCTCTGAGGGACGCCCTTGCTGGTTTTCACTGGCTTAGGTTCCTTGTCCTGTGTCTGGGAATCATGAGGAAAATAAATAAATCATTTATTTCCCCTATAAAAGATAAAAGTTTTTCAAAAAGCACTGAACAAATGACATTAGCATCAACCAGATTGGCAGTCTACAAAGAAAGGAAATATCCAAAAATCACAGAGAGACCAGGATAAGCCCTGAAATTCAAAGACACTTCACAGTTGTGATGCATAAAGATGTGAACACATTAAACAGTACCTTGGTTAATTGGGCGAGAGACATAGGAGAAGAATCCATCTGCAGGAGAATCAGAATACATATATTAATGTTATTAATGTTTCTAGCAGACATTGTTGGACAGCATTTCCCCTCCACATCTGTGTCCAGTCCAACTCTTTTTGTCTTTGCAAAAACTTTAATGATATTCTGCAGAGTAGTCCATTTTAACACAGGCACATTGAAGCAAGTAATTTAGTATATATTTACAAATTGTTTTGTCTTGACAGTTTCTTTAAAATAATATAAAAAAGATTACACGTGTACAGTGCTTAACAAATATATTAGTCCAACTGTCAAAAAAGAGAAAGAATTGGCTTCAAGTGGACTTTGATTGCACTTTCAATGTTTTACTGTTTGGAATGGAATATTTAAAATGATGTCTGGGTTTGTTGTTTTATATTGTACAGGAATCCAAGTACCAGTACATCATTTAAACATCAAATAAATCTATTTTAGTTGTGCTTACAACAGAAAGAATTTTTTGAGAACAAAAAAATCTATAATTTCCATAAATATTGGTCCACCAAAGATGATTTTGGTTGTGACTCATGTTCCTTTTGAGTAGCTGAGAAAAAAAAACAGTTTAATGGGATTGTCCAATATTATTGTAAAGCACTGTACACAGTTAGGTAGGAAAACAAAAACAATAGTGATATTTACTTTTCTAAAGTTGGACTATACACACTGCGAGTCTCATCTCTTCTTGCTCGGCCAATAAATTAATTACGATTCTTTAGTTCTTTTGTCTTGAAGCTTAGTTAGCAGGTAACATCAAGGATGTGAATGGCCAAGTCAAAGCATTTCACTTGTTAAAACTAGCTTCTTCATTGTACTGAAAACCACAGTTTTAACAACGCACTTTAAACTAAATCCTGATCTTCAGTGAGAGACACAGCAGTAGGGTGTATTTTAGTGCAACAGAGTGAAATGTAAGCTTTTAAGTTATGTGCACACCATACTTTGAACAACAACATTAGAATGAATAATGTACAAAAACAAAAATGACACTGGCAAATATCACCTACAGGGGTTTACTCTTAGCATGTAATAGATCTTTAAAGATAAAAATCATTGTGGGGCCTTTTCTAAAAACACTCCAGATAAGTTGATCACAATTAATTACAGCCAGAGCATTAAAAATATTTTTACAGACATCAGAAAAAACATTACTTTTACACTCTTGAAGTACATTTGTTTGGCCTGAAGCAGGCTACAAACCCTTTCAATATGAATTACAACCATCAACAGTTAAAAGGTTTTTCAACCTTTCATAATATAAACAAAGGAGGTATGTGTTTTTATTTTAATCCCATGTCATTCAACCAAAAATGTCTTTAACCATTAAGAAAGTGAACCAACCTAGAATAGCATTTAGTCAACAACACACAGATCCTGGACACTAAACAAACAAAAACTATCAAACTTGATGTGTATTAACAGGATGTTCTGTAAAATTGCCCAAGAAGCAAGAAAGAGGATGATATAATAGAATGGATGAGGTGAGACAAAATTATTGTTTTGGAGATTGTTTTACTTACGGGTCTGAATGATTCCATCACAGCTGTTTCAGAACGATCTCTGCAGAAACAAAAGAACACATCGACGCAATCAGACAACTTCATGGTTCTACATTAATTACTGATAGCATGTTCTTGAATTTGTGGTCATTTCAGAAACATTGAAATGTGATTTGTGGGAAATTTATCATTATTTTGTATTAAAGATTTCAGGTTTTTTTTAAAAACATGTGCACTAGACAAAGAACAACCTAAAACTACTTTTTAGAATATGGAAATGCAACCGATATGACGTAGAACAGCTGATTCAGTTCTTTCTTATGTTTTCGTTTATCTGACACAATATGAATGACTTAACCTTCTGAAATGGACATAGCAACTGTATAAAACACAAACTAAGTCTTCAAAAGTCTACAAAACTCAAAAGTGTAAACTGACACTTTATTTACAAACTAAAACAAAACTGGGGACATTGTAAAAAGACAATGTCAGAGGTTATAAACCTGTCATGTTTGGGAGCAGCATTTTTTTTTAAAGCATAAGAAATGTAAATGGCTTACACCTGAAATTTCTCGATTTAATCTTTTGATGTACAAATAGAAAACTTACACAATGAACGTCTTGCCAGCTGGTATCACTCCACCGATCGGCGTACGACGGACGATGACAGATGAGTGTCTTGGGATATGAACTTCCTCATCTAAGTATTCTGTAAAAAGGAAAACATTACAAAAAATTTAGCCTTGACATTTCTCAATATTTAGAAAGTAGTGTTTTCTTTGTGAGTAAACAGAAACCCATATTAAATAATGGGAGTCCCCTGTGCTACTTTCAATCAATAAACAGCAAGATAATAACTGTCTTCTTAACCACTCTGTGATGTTTATTTGTAAAGACGTCATTTTCTAAACAAAGTTAATGATATTTTACCAGTTTAGGAAGCTTATAGAAATATTTACACTGCATGTTTACACAGTAAGAAATGCTGAAAACACAGATGATGCTACAATCAGAAGAGATTTAACAATACTTGACCTCTTTAGATGATATAAAGGGACAATGAGTTTGACACTGCTTTAAATGGTTCAATTAAACTATTGTGTAACAAAAAGTATTTTTAAATAAATTCCTGTGATTTATATTTTGGGGTGAGGGGGACAATTATATGTAATAAATGTTTTATTGAAAATTGAAATCTTACTTTGTGCTTTTAACTTGTTTTGTGACATTCCTTTTATTTTATGTGTTGTTTTTGTTTACAGATGTTCAAAAATAAATCAATCAAGTGTCTGTTGTGTGTCAGGGAATTGGGGTGACAAAATGTTTCACAATCACTTTCACTGTCTATACGCCACCTTTAAAAAACATTTCTATTTTCCATAATGCCAGCATTTTTCATTCAAACAATACTGCTCATAAACAGATAGAATAATACATGCATTGCATATTTCTTTATTTTGCTGACATTTTTCACACTTTTTTTTGGTGCAAAATACCACAATTTAAAAATGATGTCAACTGATATATTTGCCTGTTATACATTGTGTCCCATCACTACCAATAGCAGACATGTAATATATGGTAAAACAATAAATGTGTAGTCAGATTATATTTCATCATATTTTAAAATCTTCACAGATTCAAAAACAAACGTAATTTCAGTTTAGAGCCTACATACTAATGTGTACAGATGAAATTGTTAATCCATTGCTTTAATTTTTCATATTAATTTCAAGATATTTCTGAAATTAAATCTGACGCACATTCCAAGTTAAAAAAACAAACAAAGCATTGCATAGCAAGGGTCAAGGTTACGTACCTTCTAGAGTCTGTGCATCTGTGATCTGTAGGTCGCAGTGTCTGGACTTCAGACGTTCCTTAGTCATGATCTGTGTCTTCAGCTCAGTGAGAGTGATGTGCAACCCACTGAAAGTGACAGTTTTATATTCCAGTTTGGAAGAAAACTTATAGTGAATAAACGACATTTTTACACAACTTTCCACGTCAACCTGAATATGGAAACAGTTTCAACACTGACCACAAGGGCCAAATCTGATCACTTTAATTAGAAAAAACAAAGTCCTTATATGTTTGCTGAATACAAAGCGGACAATGGAGTCCTTGGTTTAATTCAGATACAAATATCCGTAGAGACAGGCCAGACCACCAGTGAGTGGTACCGCGTACTCCTTCAGTCCGTCTGCAAACAAACAAACAGAACACAAAGGACAAATCTGATCACTTTAATTACAAACAAAATCCTTGTATATTTGCTGAAAACAAAGCGGGCAATGGAGTCCTTGGTTTGATTCCGATAAAAAGAACCGTAGAGACAGGCCAGACCACCAGTGAGTGGTACCGCGTACTCCTTCAGTCCGTCTGCAAACAAACACAGAACACACCAGTGTCAGAACATCCAGGAAAGTGCGTAAAGCTCGATAATGTACAAGCTGTACACAATCAATGGTCCGTAGTGTAGTGTCCGTGACGGAGAGCCCAGACCGCCGTCCTGTGGTAGTGAACAGCGGCCCCGGCCTTCCGTGACACTTAGTCCCACAGACAGCGACTATAGTTCGGATAATGAACCACAAAACGTCAACAAAGCTATTTCAAACGTCTACAGAGTCCGTGACCACCATTAGACACCGAAAACTAAAGCAAAAGTTAGTAAACTACACCTGGAGGTTAGCGTGCAGACCTAACAAGGCTAAGCTAACGGCGTTAGCCAGGTAACCGTTAAATGTACCACACGATCCACAACTCACGTTATGGAGTACGAATCCTCTTAAATGCACAATTATGAACATCCAGGACAAAATAGAAGCTATATTTCCAATTGAATCTTCAGTTTTAATCCGTAAATGCCACCTTGATAATCCGGAACGTTAAACCTCGCTCTCCGAATGTGAGCAAAGCTTTACAAAAATCACTGACAAGACATTAACCTCAGGAGAAAGTGGGGTCGTCAAATGATTAATTTGCAATATAGTTCACTTCGTAATATCACAAAATTAGTCGTTAAAGTTTACAATATTACAAACAAGCAGTATTTACTATTAATTAATTTCACGGAGTTAGTCGTTAAAGTTTACAATATTACAAGAAACTCACCTTAGTCAGGAAATGAGGACACTTGTCTATATTTGTGTGTTTGCGGGATATTAAATTGTTTGCTGTCTGTTTAGTTTATTAGCACAAACTCAGTCGTTCTTGAGAGACTTCCAAACAGCAACTGAAAAAATGCTAGATTCAAACGCTGCTGCTTTCGTTTAAATTTGCGTTGTCATGACTCCGACTGGAACAACGCGTCAACGACGTGATCGATGACGTCATTGCAACAAGTACATTGACTCCCCAGCTAAAGGTCTCATACATAACTTTTGTGCCTCATTAAAATATGACTGTGTTAGATATATTAATAAGAATATTAATGTGCTTGTGTTATATATTATGTATATTAACGTGCATTGATATGACTGAATATATTCCCAAAATCAACTACAAGCAAAAAAAAAAAAATTGCAGGATTTTATTAAATATTTGAGAATTATATTAACAATATGAGATTAAAAATGCTGCAATTATATGATATTAGCATGGGGAAACTGTGAACCCTGTATCATTGAATTAATGTATTTGGAGGTGAGATACCCACAAGAGAATTATTTGGTAATTTACAAAATGATTCATGTTTTCTCTGCAGTCCTGCAAGCCAAATTAGATGCTCAAATCCAGTGATTCTGAACTGGTGGGTCGGGACCCAAAAGTGGGTTGTGGACCTGTATACTGGGTGGGTTACGGACAGCCGGTCAAAAAATAAATAAATACTTAATGTCTCTCATGTTAGGCTTGTATTTTATTTTGAAATAAACTTTTGTTTTGACAGGCATGCTGTGAAATGCATGTTGTACAGGAGTATATATAGATTTATGTTTTTTAAAAAAAGCTTATATATGTGTTTTGAACAGCTATTTTTAAGAAAACTAAATTTGGATGGTTGAATTCTAAAAAAAAAAAAAAAAAGGAAAAAAGTGAGTCGTGATTTAATAACTGTGGCAAAATGTGGGTCCCAGGGTGAGACCATTTGAGACCCCGACCAGCTGAATATGGGCCACTGACCTTGAAACAAGTGCTTTCCAGCATTTGCACAATAGAAAATGTATTGAATGAAAATGTATTTTAACAAAGTAATGTAGAACAAAACAAAGTACATTTAACATTTATTTTCTATAGGTAATTTATTTTTTATTTTTAATCCTACCAATTATTCTTCAAGAGGACGAGGTTCTGTTCCTCTTGGCTGAACATCACCAGATGATGGCGTGGGAAACTTTTAGAGGTCACGTGTTACCGTAAGGCTGTGCAGCTCCATGAATAATGGTTGGATCTGCCTGCAAGTGTATCAGCTGCTTATTGTGCACTTTTTGCTGCACAGTGGTCCTTTCCACCTCTGGGATATTGCTGACATATACAAACAAAACTAATAAAATAAATATTCTTTTATTGACTTAAACTAATGGGTGTGTTTTTTTACCTGGGTTACACATGCATCCCTCATTCATATATCTCAATTTAACATAAAATAATTTACACACAAAACATTTCCTTTCAATATCCTAGTAGATCTAACCCAGAGGCCAAGCTCTATTTAATTGAAAAGATGGCCACATTCTCTGCTTTCAATTTTTTTTTTATTAATGAACCTTTTTTTTTTTTTTGTGAAACATTTGAACATTTTTTTCAAAATAAAAGTGAATTATGGGTTAAGGTTTTGTTTATTCAGACAAGGTTTTAGAGGAAGTTAAATAATAATTTTTTCACAATGATTTTTTTCCCTCACACTGATTTTTTCTTTGTGACCCTAATTTGATCTCATATGTCTGGGCCATTTACAATATAATAAAAGAAAATGTCTATTGGTACAGTTACCAAAATACAAGTACGTAGAGTCTTAGGGTTAAGTTAGGGTATAACCCTATATCGCAAATATTTTTAGGGTTAGGTTGAGTCTTAGTCACCTAAACTGGCCAATGAGGGGCGTTGCATACGGATAGAATGTCGGTATGTTGATATGGCAACCGTACGTACAGCCACTGCCTTGATGAAATTGTCTGTGTTTTTCAGATAGCTTAACGCATCTTGGGGAGCACGTTAATTTAAAAGACCGTAATTCCGCTAATATTTGCTCTATCGATCGAAGAAATTCCACCAGTTTCTGAAAGCTAAGAAGTTGCTCTTTACAGTTCATTATGGTAATTTTAATCACACGTGACAGAATCATTAAAGATTCCGCTTTGCTTTCACAAAAATCATCACTCACAAGGAAAAGAGAAAGAGGACTATAGAGGAAGTGATAAGAGATTAAAAGAGATCAATTAATTACCTTTTTGATTACATTACTTGAAATGCATATTTAATCATTATTTACTGTTCTGTAAGCTTTGAATTTTTTGTTATAGTGTTAATTTCTAGGAGGAGATATTTCTCAGTGTTAATGATTTTAAGATTTTAAGAAGGTTTAAATAGATATTTTTGAAGGACAGATTGTTAAGTCTTTGTTATGAAGAGAGAAATTAGCCGTATGGACAATAACAACGTATTTTATTTTTTTTTTGCCTTTTGTCTTTACATGGTATATTCAAGAAAATGTTGAGTAGTTTGCAGAGGTTGCCCCAAGTGTCCTTTTTTTTTTTTTTAAATCCAAATATGGTCACCCTACTATATACTGTATAGTAAAATAAGATGAGTGGGTTATGCATTAGATGTCACCACCCGTGTTGGGAAAATTACTTTAAAATTGCAATACATTCTATATTACTTGTTGCATAAAAACATAACATATTTATATTAGAATATTACCGCCTCCAAAATGTAACTGAGTTACACTACTTTAAGTTACTTTTAACTAATCACACATTTATGTTATGTGAAGCCATTTTAAAATACAAATCCTATTACATTGATACCATTATAAATTCATATCTACAAATGTAGCACCACAAAACACTTTCCTTTACCTTTAAATAAAAATATGCAAATAAAAATGTATCTAGTAAAAAACACTCACACAAAAGAAAACCCTAATGTTATACAATTTATATTGTATAGAAATTAATTTACAGTATGACATTGTTATATTTATTTATCATTGTTAATTATCAAAAATACGACATTTATAATCAATAACAATTAAGTAAATATTATAGATTTATGCTGTGATGGCAGGAAAAGTAAAAAAAAAAAAACAAGTACATAATATCTTCACTGACTTTTTTTTTTTACCAATACATACAAACACAAACACAAGTTTAGTTTTTCTATGTAAAAGTCACATGTTTGACTATATCCTGTGTGTTTATTCCACTGAGTGGCTGCTGGTTGCATTTATTAATAATAATAATAATAATAATAATAATAATAATAATAATAATAATAATAATGAAATTCATGTTGGGTGTGGGATACATATGTATATGTATATACGTATATATGCATATGTGTGTATCCATAAAATGAAGAGTCCGTCCTTAAGACTGCTCTACTGTAAAGTGTCTTGAGATACCATTGGTTATGATTTGGCGCCATACAAATAAAAGATTGATTGATTGATTGATTGAAATAGTTCCAATGTGCTTTACAATATGAGCTCATTCACACACCAATGGATAGAGCAGTCATGCAAGGCACTATAGCAAACATTTGGAGCAACTTAGAGTTCAGTGTCTTGCCCAAGAACACATGGACTCATAGACAGGTACAGTCCTGGGATCTAACCCACAACCCCTCTACATACAGTAATACAGTACAGGGCAGGAAGATGAAAAAAGGTCTCATTCTAATATGAATTTTACCTCTTTTGAGGCTTGAACTCACAATTTCTGGCAAAAGAGACGATGCTCTGTCACGGAGTTAAGTATTAGGAAACATTTAAAAACCTCTTCTATCTCATTATAGAAATTCTGCTGCTGCAATGATTAGTAATGATTAATAAATCAATAAGTCAAACACATCATTAATCCACAACTATTTCATGATGGAACATCCTCTATTCCTGCGTTTCATTGCACTCGGAACCCGGATAAATCCAACAGAACGAATCAAAAAAGGGCAATAAAACGGCCCTTGAGTTTGGAACCCCGACTAAAGAATTTGGGATCTAAGCAGCCCGAGTCGATTGGAATGACGTTTTAGCAAAATGGCGGCGCACACCATTAGATGTAAACAGTCACTTTCTCCTTAACTTTTACTATGATGTGTCGTCTAATTTGGCATTTGTGTTATTAAAAATATAGGATGACTTTGTGGTTCCATTTCCATTCCCACTCTGTTCATTTTAACGCCGATCTGCTATATAGTTCAATGCATTCTTTTTACAGTCTACGGTTCAATGACACATGCAGGATTCCCCTTTGCTGGTGTGTTCAAGTCATACTTAAAGTATATGACATCTCTCTCTCTCTCTTACCCTCATGTAGCTGATATATTTCCCCAGCAGGTATTTTACTCCTTGAAAAACATAAAAACAAACATCAGTTTAGTGTGGCCGGTCATGTTTTTGGAGTTTACTGAATTAAACGCATTTACCTCAAAATGAACAACTAAGACCTTTCCGGGTTCCGAGTGCGATAGAACGTAGCATATGTCACTGAGCTATTTATCACATGGAAATGTCACCTGTAGCTTCACTAATTGACTAAGCTACTCTCCTGTGTGCAATACAGCAGCTGTTCCACCTAGACAGCATGGAGATGTCATTTTGTATTTATTTTTTTACATTTTTGTATATATTTTAATGAATTTATTCAAAATGAAACAATACAAATGTATCCAAATTACAACAAAACAAACCATGGGGAGGGGAGGAGGAGAGCAGCACACAATTATTACATTACAATTGTTCTTCGTACTTTTGTTCTATTTTGAACTCTATTCTTATAATGCATTTACTATTATTTGTTTATTATTTTTAATATACATAATTGATTATTATTGCATTCATTATTATAGTTAGCATCATTTAACAACCAGCATTAATTTTTAACAATTATTTATTGGCTTCATTGGAAAAAAAAAAAAAAAAAAAAAGCTGATGTTTAAAAATGCCATTTTTGCATTCACTACAATTGTTAGCGAAATTGAAAATACTGATGTTTTCCAAATATTCTCACTGGTCAATCAGGTTCCCCTCTATAGGTTTCCTTACTAATATATCCATAATTACACAATATAAATAAATGCATTTTTTTATTTTTTTTTCCAAGAATAAAACATGCATATAGCTGGTAACGTTAACCTTTTACGGCATATGCCGGCATGGTGCGAAAAGGACACCTAAAGCTGTCAGTTTTTTGCAAAAGTGGATGTTAAACTTAGCTTTGTTCTCGTGCCTGCATGTTGACCTCGTTGCAGCTAACAGTCAAGTGAAGGGCATATAGATATAAATATTAGCAAGATTTTATGAGTCGCGACCAATAGTTTTAATACAGCAGGACTAAATAGATAGTGATGTTAATGAGTGACAGAGGGCCACACACACACACACACACACACACACACACACACACACACACACACACACACACACACACACACACAATCAGACTTGCTATCACCACTCCTTCCTTGTGTTCCTCAGTCGTGTTCTGCAGTTGAAGCGTCATGAGGAGTTTGTTGTTGCTGTTTTTAATGCTGACGTTGTGTCTCTGTGTAACTGAGACACAATCTGATCAACATGAAGACCAACCGTTCACCGAGGAAGGTGCACTTTTACATCTCAAAAAAGGAAACTTCGAAAGGGCGCTGAGAAAGTACACACAGCTGCTTGTGTACTTCTGTGAGTTACACACACACACACACACAACTTGACACAAAAGTAATGTAATGCACATGAGAAGAGAGATACCACGAGTACTCACTGTGTGTGTCGTATGTGTGTGTGTGTGTGTGTGTACCAGACACTCCTTTCTATACAGAGGGTCATCGTGTGCTGGATGTGTTTCAAGGAGCTGCTGCAGAGCTTCAGGGGTCAGAGGTCAAACTGGCAGTGGTTGATGTGACAAAGGAGAAGGACTTGGTTGCAGAGCTGAATGCAGAAAGTCACCTCAGCCTCAGACTGTACCTCCATGGAGACAAACACAACCCCAAACTCTGCCCTGGTGGGTGATTCATGCCTTTATTAACGCCAACATGTTGTTAAACCTAATCAGGACGTTATGAGTTTTAATATTAGCATCACAGGAACGTGGGGCTTACTGGGTGAAGTTAGTTGTGTGGCGTTATGGAGCGTGGCGAGTACCGCCAGTTGGGTAAAAGAAATGACAACGCCAACCCCCCGAAATTAGGTTTAAACAGACTTCCGTCAAGGGGTAAACAGAAGACACACAAGTGATCGTGTATAATGGAGAACAGAGACGTGTTTCCTGGTGGAATAACTTACAATGGTTTATTCTTTAACAATAAAAAAAACAACTGTTCATATAAAAGAGTAAGCTCCCTTCAGCCGCAACCGGGCCTACCATCAATGTGGGAGGAGGGTCCAAATAAATCAAATCAAATTAAAGTGACACACTCACGACTATGTGGGGGAGGGGGGGAAACGCCCAAACACCTACACCAGGACTGCACCGCACACGAAGAAACCACCACCTCGGACCCACCACCACGATGGCTGCTGCTGCTGCCGGGAGGAGAAGCACAGTAAGGATACAATATGACCAAATTTAAACACCAATATAAGCGGACATTCCATAAGCAAAAAGAAAACCCAAATATGTTTACAGATCAGGTCTGCAGTTGGGGATATTATGTCACGAAAACAAAACAGATGTATTTTTAACCAAATACATCTGACAAAAACAATATACAAAACAGAACAATAAGAACACACACAAGTAATGAATCTTCCCTTAGGCAAAACACACACACACTACACACGCAAACGTCACGCACGCACGCACACGCACACACGCACAACACACACAACACACTGACACAGACACGCAAACGTCACACACACAGAAGCTGGACCGGGCGATACCCGTCACTAAGAGCCGAAGCTGTGGCAGCCGAGTGCGAGCCGGGCACCGGCTTCGATTAAGGCAGCTGAAGCTACCGATGCCTCGGGGTGTAAGCGTTCCCGTGGACACTCAGTAGGCGAAGCAGCAGTGTTCCTTGTTTTACTTAGCTTTCTCCAGCAGGCCCCGTGTCCCGATAGCCGGCAGCCCTCCCCCACTAGCAGAGCCTCCGTCCTACGCGGCTGGTGTGTTCCGGTTCTGCTTAACACAGACACGTTATCACAACAGCTAATGGTAGCCTACACATTAGCCACAATCAATGCCTATCCGCTGCAGGGCGAGGTCAGGTTTGGGGAGGCTGATGATCGCCACCGTCTGTCGGTATTGAATGACCCTACAATGCTTAATCACCACGAGTCCATCAATAAGATCAGGTAATCAGACATTGAAAATGAGCGAGTCGCACACCTACCGATCCAAGAATCAATGAGAGCACGCAGGTCCGGTAGCGTGCAACATGAGTGCCCGAGTCAGGTATTGGGAGGAGCAAAAGCCAGGGAGGAGCGAGTGGTTGGAGGAAGAAACTCAATCCCTTTTATTCTCCCACCCCGTTAATAGGCCAGATTAACTTGCTAGCAGCAATACTGCTACATCCACCCCCCTTTTCTCTGATCGTTGCCACGACAAAGCACCAATAGAAGATGAATGAGCCTAATTCCATGGTCGAAAGAAAACAGACATAGCAATTGATTGTGAGGAAACGGGTCTCGCGGGGGCCCCCTCCCTAACAGTCCGAGGAAGGTGATGGAGGTTTGAGAGCTGGCCAGCTGTGGAGCGTGTTGTTTGCCGCCTAGCCAAGCCACTACTCCCCAGAGGGGAGCATGCTCTGGCGGCGGGATGAGGTGCCAGTGTCGTGACTGGGAGAGCCGGGGTTAAGTCCTGGGTGACTGCCGCAGCACGCCTGGCTGGTGTGGGGGAAGTGTCCCTCACCCATGCCATTACATCATCCCCGGATGAATCATCCTGTCTTATTGGCTGGTCAGGAGAAGCTTGAGGAGAAGGGGATGTATCCACAGAGGGGATGTCTCCCGCAACAACCTTCAGGAGCATCCGGTGCACACGTTTGACCTCAGTAGGTTCATTGACTGGGGCCACTGCATACACCGGGCTCTCCCCGGGTGGGGCTTTTACCACCCGATGCTGCACCGAATCCCACTTATCTTGGATTTTGCAACGACCCTTTCTACCATAGTTTCGCAACAACACCAGTTGGCCCTCCACCAGGGGTTCCAGTCGAACACCCTGGTCGTGGTTCTTCTTACGGCGCTCGGCTGCGACCTTTAGCCGGTCTCGAACGCTATCAAAAGCTAGAAGCAACCGAGTTTGGTGCTCCTGCACCCAATCACGCACAGTCCCTCCCACAGGGTCTTGGACCCTCCCCAACAGGAAATTGACTGGAAGCCTTGCCTCCCGGCCGAACATGAGGAAGAAAGGAGATTCCCCAGTTGATTGGTGGGGAGTAGTGTTGTAAGCATACAACACTTGTGGTAGACAGGAGTGCCAATCCCGCTTACGGGATGTTGGCAAAGTACGTAACAGATCGTGAAGTGTGCGGTTAAACCGCTCGCACTGGCGATTCCCAGCGGGGTGATAAGGGGTTGTCCGGGACTTTTCGATCCCATATAGTTTGCAGAGCTGCTTGATGAGTGTACTCTCAAAGTTCCTACCCTGGTCCGAATGAATCCGGACTGGAGCGTCAAACTTTGAAAACCACTCCACTGACAACACCTGGGCTACTGTAGAAGCAATTTGGTCTCGGGTCGGAAAGGCCAGGGTGTACTTGCTGAACACATCGGTCACCACAAGGACATTCTCCAGTGCGCTACGAGATGGCTCGAGCATGGTGAAATCTATGGCCAAAATTTCATTCGGCTCTGAAGCCAACAAATGGCCCAGGAATCTCCTAGCTGATGGCCCGGCATCCTTTGCGACCTGACATCGTTCACAGGTTTGACACCAGTGCCTCACATCTGACGCCATCCCCGGCCAGTAACACCGCTGCCTCAGCAAGTCCAAGGTCCTATCTACGCCTTGATGGCCCTGATTTTGGTGGAGCTCAGTAAGGACCTGTGCTTTCAAGGCAACAGGCAGGAGCACCTGACGAACTGGCTCCCCATCATCGGAACGCGAAACCTGTCGATAAGCCACCCCAGCCTCCTCAACCAATTGACCCCATTGTCTGAGAAGTGCCAGAGCGAGCCGGGACAGCTGGCTACGCTCATCGCGGTTTGGGTACCGTTTCTCACGCCAGAATGCCAACACATTACCGAGCACCGGATCAGCCTCCTGAAGGGCTGAGAGGTCAGTGGGTAGTTGCTGGGGAAATACCTGTACAGCGGCTTGCTGTGCTTCAAACCCTCGGGTTTGCAAAGCTTGCCTCAAGGGTGGTGGAAGACCTGTACCGGCAACCATTGCATCCAAATCTACGGCCACCGGTGGGTGCAGACGGGACAAAGCATCCGCATTCGAGTTGTTTTTACCTGGACGGTAGCGGATCTCAAAATCAAAAACAGCTAGCTGGGCTGCCCAACGCTGCTCTAGAGCACCAAGTTTGGCGAAGACAGGTGGCTCAGGGGATTATTGTCTGTGAAGACAACACACCTGTGGCCAAGCAAATACTCTCGAAATTTATCGGTCATAGCTGGCCCTATCACGTGGCCAGTTTAGGTCACGTGATAGGTCAGTCATTGGTCAGTTTAGGTCGCATGACTAAGACTAAACCTTACCCTAACCTAACCCTAAAAATTGTATGGTTTCAAACCTTAACCCTAAACCTCACTTCTGGTGACCCCATGTAAAGTACACAATACACGACACACAATTTAGCAGAGACTCGGCCCAATCCCAAAAATAGATGCACAAGTAAAAAATCGGCTCAAAAATCGCAGTGTATGCCCGCCTTAACAGAGACCATAAAACTGTCCCAAAAATTAGCAAATTGTGTGTGGTTCCGCGATTCTGTGCTGCTTGGCATGAAATGTTTTCGGGCCACGTGACATAAATTTGTGTCAATGGGATATATCACCTTAACCATAAGACTTATTCTTGCTGTAACCCAAACTCTGAATAAAATAGAAACATTCCTTCCTCTATGACAGGGGTCTGCAACCTTTACTCTACAAGGAGCCATTTTGCCTCATCTCACCTGGATTAAAGTCCTCCTGGAGCCAAAAAAATACATTCTCAATGAAGACAATACAGTGAATTCAATTCTATACAGTCAAAACGATATAGAATAATGTTTGATTTCATTTGACTTGATCATGTAAATGCAAACTTGAAAACAGTTTAAAATAAAATTGACATCAAGAAATAAAACAGTATCTTGCATCTTCGAATAACACAATGTTATATAAAGAATATTTTTTTTAGTTAATGTATTTTAAGGGCCACAAAAAGTAAATTTGATAACACATGATCATGTGGTCAACACGTGCTAATTGCTCTTTTCTTGTCACACATAAAACATGCATATTTAATCAGCACATTGGTGGTTAAATGAATCTGTTCCCACACAATTAAAATCTCTATTTTCTTCCAGAATAGTGTTTTTGTTGGTTTAGTTATCTTACCAGGGATTTAAAACTTAAGGTCAGCCACAGGTGCAGGAAAGTTAATGTTGCAGGAGGTGAAGTATGAATGTGGCTGAGTCATTGCACAATGTGATTTATTTTAGGTTAACAAATTGTTACTCTATATCTTTTATTTGTCATTAATCATTAATAGCCTCTGTAAAAAAAACCAAAAAAACAATTCATTTCAATAGTTTTTTTTAAAGCTATAGGGAGCCATTGCAAAAGAGTCAAAGAGCCACATGAGGCTCCAGAGCCGCAGGTTGCAGACCCCTGCTCTATGACATCATGTCGGGAAAACTAACACCTTAAGGTGTTCTTAAGACCCTGATAGAGAAGACAGATGTCCAACAGGAACTCCAAACTGTAATTATCCAAACTTTTTTAGGAGAAGCCCATTATCTTATTAAGCTACAATAACATGATCTTGTTGAATTAGAACCTGCAGAAAGAAGAAGCAATGAGTAAATATATGTTGAGTAAAGTCTGAGGCGATGCATCAACCCCTTATAAAAACATTGGCTGCTTATAATCTCTGATATTTATTCAGGTTCATATTATATTTTTTAAATTTTCTTCCAACTAGTGTCACTTTTCTTCTCCAGATTTACAATAATCCTCTGTTATTGCAACTATGTTAATGTTGGTTTCTAACAAACAGGTCAATGTTTTTTGTCCAAAAAATACTTGATCAGACTAATTTTCCTCTCTTGTGATGAAGTTCCACAGACCTCAACTTCTATCCTGACATGGTTAAAAAGGAGGGCGGGGTCAGCTTCTGACCTCATCAAAGATTTCAGCCAATTAGAGACCTCAGAGGAAGTCCTCGTGGTTGGATTCTTTATGGTAAAAGAACAAACTTTATCTCTCTTTGGTGTTTTTTTCTTAACACAACAAACCTTTTGTTTGATTTTGTGCGTGTGCGTGTGTGCGTGCAGGAGCTGGACCATGAGTACGTCCACATGTTTTATGGTGCAGCTGTGGAGCTTCCTGACGTGAGCTTTGCTTTGACACAGGACAATAAAGTCATCAGCAAATATGGTGTCGCACACAATGTGATTCTGCTGTTCAAACAGGTGCCGCACACACACACACACACACACACACACACACACACACACACACACACACACACACACACAGACAGATAAAAACGTGATAACTAACTAATAAATATTTGCCCTAAAGGGTAATACTACCTGTTATACAAGCTCCTAAAATTATAAACTGCTACTTTAAGCGTAAAGAAAAAGTCATGATTTAGACTAGAGGGATATTATCTAGTTCAGTTTTTGTGGTTGTTGTAGGGTTAGGGTTAAAATGAGTTTACAGTTTCTCTCGATTGTTTACACACATTTTCTGAAAGCATGCCTCATATTCTCAGAACTCTACACACAAATCCAAAAACACACACACAATGGGCAAAACCTCTCAATTCTTCTGCAAAATTAAATTTCACATTCAAAACAATGTTATTTCTTCTCAAAATGGTATTTTGTTTTCGAGTGACACACACAAACCATCATATCAATAGACATTTATAAGAACTACTTGAACACTGACGTGCTCAATGTAAAACACACTTCTCCATTCATCGTAATGCCTTTTTTGTTCAGTGTTACACTTACTATACAGTATATACATAAGTGTGTTGTAATGTAGGATATTTTAGAATATTGTTTTTATACTCAGAACACACAAATACGGTATAAAATATATTCTATTTTTCCCACAAAAACAATGTACACAGTATACATCCCAACCAACACAAGGTTCCACATACTGTTATTGTATCTTGGAAGTATTCCATCAACTTATACGACCAGATCAATAATAGACACAGGAGAATACGTCAGACTTCTTCGTTGGTCCTTTATTTAACACTACACTCTTTAACAGATGCGCCCCTAGCCGCAGATACACGTACTGCACCATTACGTAGTAAAGGTGGCAGTATGAGGCCACTAATCACCACAATATACAACATACTCCTCCCCACCTAATGAACAGCCACACCCAATAAAACAAAACAAATAAATTCGACCTCAGAGGGTGTATTATGGTACCGTTAACAAAACACTAAGTATCTTGTACCTACCAACTAATGTATTACGTCACTGAGTGTACTGAGATAAAAATTCTAAGCTGTAACTGTAAAGTATGTGAACACAAATACACAGTGTCGAACAAAGTCCCAATATGTCATTATATCAAACATCAGTATTTTACCTAAGGGAATGAGGTGGACTACTCAGACCCTGACACAACCCTGGGGATTATTCTGCCCCATGTCTCCGGGTATGTCAACTACAGATTAAGGCGTTTGGGAGATTGTCGTTCCCTCTGCGGATAGCGGCGGGTGGCAATACGATCCGGCATACCCCCACTGTCGTTGTCAGGAACAGGTGTTGATGTAGGGGATGTAGACAGTTTAGTCTCTGAAACTGTCGGAATTGATGCGGAAGGAACCGGCTTCACACCACACGTTGTATCTAGGGTGCGAGCAGGTTGGGTTGGGCTGACATGTTGGAAAGGATCAACACAAACCACTGGTGGAGTTTCCTTTGGTGCTGTAACTCCGGCAAGCAGTTGGTCTGCGTGTCTCCTCCAAACAATGTCCTCACAGGTTCGAACTGTGTAAGACACAGGACCAGTCTGCGCGATGACTGTAGCAGGAGTCCATTTTGAACCGCGAGCATAGTTGCGTGCAAGAACGGAATCACCAGTGAGGAAAATCCTTCTCTTTGCTCTTTGTTCGCGTCTCTCAACCTGGCCTTTTTGCTTTTGTACTACAGTGTCTTTGGTTCTTGGTGGTTTCAGAAGGTCAAGGCTGGTGCGTAGCCGTCTCTTCATGAGAAGTGCAGCAGGAGCCTCTTTTGTGGTTGAGTGAGAGACATTTCTGTAGCATAGCAGAAAACTGTTCAGTCGCTGATGGAGGGAACCCTGTCTCTGTGAAGCCTTCAAAGCATCTTTCATACTCCGAACAAATCTCTCTGCTAGTCCATTAGTAGAGGGGTGATAAGGAGAAGAGCAAATATGTTACACCCCATTCGCTTCAAGGAATCTCTTGAACTCTTTGTTTTTGTCTGAACAAATTCCTTCTCGCACTGCTCTGTCCATTTCCAGGGTCTATCGTGGCATAACAGTCGATGCAGTGGTTCAAGTAGAGAGGACAAGTTAGGAATAAACTTCCCATAATAGTTAAGGAGTCCAAGATAAGAACGCAACTGACTCACATTTTGAGGATTTGGTGCGTCCATAATTGCCTTTACTTTGGATGGAGCCTTATGCAAGCCCTCAGAGTCAATCCTATGTCCCAAATACTCAACTGAAGGCTGGAAGAATTCACATTTGGATTTGCGAACCCTAAGTCCGTAGTCTCCCAGTCGCTGCAGTGTGGCATCTAGGTTATTTAGGTGCTCTTCCTCCGTTTTTCCAGTGACAAGTATGTCGTCCAAATAGCATTGAACTCCAGATAGTCCGCTCAATATCTGATCCATAGCACGCTGGAAAACAGCTGAAGCCGACGTTATGCCAAATGGTAGTCTGCAGTAACGATAGAGGCCCTTGTGGGTGATTATCGTGAGAAGCTCTCTTGATTCTTTATCCACATGCATCTGGAGGTAGGCTTGGTTGAGGTCAATCTTGCTGATTTTTTTTCCTCCAGCCAAGCCAGCAAACAAATCATCAATGTGGGGCAGTGGGTACTGTTCAGCTTCTAGTACAGGGTTTATGGTGACTTTGAAATCCCCACATATCCTCACAGATTCATCCTTTTTCATAACAGGCAAAATTGGGGTGGCCCAGTCACTCTGGCTGACAGGCTCCAAAACTTTGCTCTTAACCAAAGAGTCTAACTCCGCTTCAACTTTTGGTTTTATTGCATAGGGAACTGGTCTTGCTTTGAAAAACTTTGGTCTGCTGTCAGGCTTAATGTTGAGTTTGAAAGTGATGTTCTTCATGCTCCCCAGTCCCTCCTTGAATACTTCAGCATGTTTGTTGAGAATAGCTGACAAGCTCATGTCACCTCGGCACAGCATGCGGATTGATGGCCATTCCAGTGTAATTTCCTCGAGCCATGAGCAACCCAAAAGCGAAGGGAAGTTTCCTTTTACCACATATAGTGGTAGCTTAGCTGTTTGGCCATTCACCTGGACTGTGACATTGATGAGCCCTTTTGTTGGTACAATCTCCTTAGTATAGGTTTTCAGGATAAGGCTGGATGGTTGCAAAGGTATGTGTTGCAAAGACTCTTTGTAAATAGTCTCTGACACCAGGGAGACTGCTGAACCTGTGTCAATTTCCATGCACACTGGCTGTCTGTTCCGCAGTGGAGTAACCCAGTATCCTCCTGGTCCTCGCTTAACTGACAAAACATACACCGCTGCCTCATCTGATGAGCTGCTGTCTGTAGCAGTAGCGTGACTTTCCTGCATATTATGTACAGATTGTCTCTTTTTAAAACTGTTCTTTGGTTTTTGGTTGCTATGCTTTGTTTTTTTTATCAGCTCCTTTACTTTTGCAGGCACGTTCGATATGCCCCCTTTTTCCACATTTCCTGCAATCAATGTCCTTACTCCAGCACTCTGCTGCAAAATGTCCATTTTTATCACATCGGTAACATTTGCTCTGTGCTCCCTTTTCTTCTGTTGAAACCTTGTGGAGTTTTGCACTTGCATTTAACTGATGAGATTCTTTGGCAGCTAACTCCATGGACACGCTGATTTCTATAGCTTTTTCCAAGGTAAGCACACCCTCTGTTAGCAAACGCTTCTGTGCTGCTTCACTCCTCAGCCCACACACGAGTCGTCTCTGATGGTGTCATTCAGCACATCATTAAACTCACAATGTTCAGCTAGCTTCCTTAATGCAGCCACAAACACTGTTACAGACTCCCCTTCTTCTTGGTTTCTTTTATGGAAACGAAAACGTTCTGCAATTAACAGAGGCTTTGGTGAGAAATGGGCTGCAAGGGTAGCCACTATGCTCCTGTAACTCACATTCACGGGTTTTTCCGGTTGAACAAGACACCGAAGCAAATAGAAAGTCTTCGGTCCGACTATGCTCAAAAACGTCGGCACAAGCTTATCGTTTCCAATGCCGTTTGCCTCCACAAAGCAATTAAAACACTCTGTATAAGAGCTCCACTGCTCCATATTCTCTTCATATGGGCCAATATTACCGATCATCCCGGCCATTTCAGCTTAATCAGCAGGTTATTGTCCGTAGAAACTATTCCGTTTCATTCACAGTACTCACAGCTCCTTTAACGTGCTACCCAGCTGCGGTGAAGCTAGTTAGCTTGCCTGCTAACCTCCAACACTCACGGCAAAAACAAAATAAACGCCACTCCAGCTGGATGTAAGTCTTCCTCCCAACAAGCACAGGGCACCCGCTGATACCGTTTATCCTCGTCGCCACTTTATTGTATCTTGGAAGTATTCCATCAACTTATATGACCAGATCAATAATAGACACAGGAGAATACGTCAGACTTCTTTGTTGGTCCTTTATTTAACACTACACTCTTTAACAGATGCGCCCCTAGCCGCAGATACATGTACTGCACCATTATGTAGTAAAGGTGGCAGTATGAGGCCACTAATCACCACAATATACAACACTGTACAGTGATCTACATACAAAACAGAAGAATTTACTCTATACAGTTGCTGTAAAAAAAAAAAAAAAATCCTGTTTTCGGTCTGGCCACAGCACCTCATCTACATCACAAGCAATGTTTTCCCTGGCCAAGCAGCGGGGGAAATATCACCTAGCATGGCAAATTCAGCCATGAAAAGCATCAACTGCTATATCTCTACATGCGTCTCCCATAGCTTGGAGAAGGGGTATATGCGTTTGTGAATTTCGGTCATACACTTTCCATCTCCAGGCAGAAAAAAAATCCTCAATAGGATTTAGGAATGGGGAATATGGATGGAGATAAACAACTAAAAAACGTGGGTGGGCAATAAACCAGTTACGAATCAGAGCAGCCCGGTGGAAACTTACGTTGTCCCAAATTACAACGTACCTGAGCTGCTGTGGGCCATCTATCTGGTCTGGTGGAATGAGTGTGTTGTGTAGCGTGTCCAGGAATGTGATCAGATGGGCAGTCTTGTAGGGGCCAAGGGTACCATGGTGATGCATGACACCGTGGTGCGCAATCGCTGCACACATTGTGATGTTCCCTCCGCGCTGGCCAGGGACTTCAACAATAGCACGCTGCCCGATCATATTCCTTCACCCTCCTTCGTCTTTTTGTGAGGTTGAATCCAACCTCATCAATGAAGATGAACTGGTGCTCCACTGCATCCACCTCTAGCTCAAGGACTCTCTGAAACACACATGACAATATCAGAAATAGACATGGGAGTGGTCACTATTGTAAAACACAATCATTGTGATTACAATATTGAAATATGTATACAGTAATTTATACAGTGTTGCGAGTATGCATCAATTGTGGGATTGTATAGGACTCACTTGCACATAGTTATATCGCAATTCTTTGACTCTCTCTGAATTGCGCTCAAATGGCACCCTGTAGACCTGCTTCATCCTCAGATTATTTCTGCGCAAGTCCAGTGTTGATAAGCTTACCCTATCAATATTTTGAAATATGTCATTGTTTTCTATTATTTTTCTTTGTATTTGCCGTAATGTTATGGCGTTATTTTCTAGGACCATGTTGATTATTTCAGTTTCCTGTTCAGGAGATAGAAGACGTTCCCGACCACCTTGTGTTGGTAATCTTTCAGTTTAGCCAAACAAATAGTAAAAAACTGTAAATACTCTGTAGGAATGCATAGTAGGAATGCATTTCCCAAATACTTGAAACATACTTATTTTTATAGAACAGTCCACAGGCATTTCTGTACTACTGTACTCATTGAGTACTGTATTGATATGCAGTACTGCAATTTTCTATTGAGAGTAGATTTCTTACCTATTCTCATTTCGGAAGGTCCAGATAATGGATGCTACAGTGTACCTGCTCAAATTTGGCTGTACTCTTTGCCCAGCCTCCCTCATTGTTAGACCATGGTTGATCACATGGTCAACCAAAGTGGCTTGGATCTCATCAGAGATTACAGCCCAATTATGCAATAAAATAATGCAATTTATTTAATTGCAATCTCAAAAAAATAAAAAATAAAATGCATTGCTGTCTAAAAAAGATTGCACTTCTTGTAGTGTTGACCTTTGACAGCATGTGCAGACAAGTAAAAAAAAAGAAAAAAAGAGATTACAGTCCTTGGCCTTCCTTGTCCTCGTCCTCCTCCTCTTATTCTCACTCCTCTGGCTCTGGCTCTCCCTCTGTTTCCAATGCTGGCATCCATTGCTCCGAAACAGAGCTCACCTGTTGCCCTTTTTATGCTAAAGCTCTGATTGTTAATTGTAAACCTGTGTGACGGGTGTTTACCCATGTGATGAGTCAGTGTGCATAGTAGGACAACTAAACTTTAGAATTTGAATGGTAGTGTGTTCCTTGTGGAAACAAGAGCTTTACGTCATGAAAACTGTGCCAAATGCAGAGAATTGTGTGTAGTGCTGTGAAAAAAAATGTGTTTTAGAATGAGTGTGAAGCAGGAATTGTGCTTGTAGTTCAGCAGAATTGGTTCAGGGGGTTGGTGCACGAGTTACATGTTGTGGTCATTGTGTCTCAAGCACCAGTTTTTGTATGTAAACAATCGAGAAAAACTGTAATTGTGGTTCTATTCATCAGTAGTAATATCACATTAGATCTATGAAAAGGGCCTTTTATCTGATGTGATAAGAACAGGAAGTCCAAAATGTGTTTCTGTTTGTGCAAAAGTCAAAACAGTTTACACAGTTTTTGTCGAACGCAATTTCCAAAATTCTACGCACTAAGGCAAAGCAAAATTATTTGTATAGCACATTTCATACACAAGCAACTCAATGTGCTTTACATGATCAAAAAGTGCAACAGAAAACAGCTTAAAATCAATAACAACATTAAAGTCGGCAACAAAACATTCAAAATCATCAGTAAAAATATTTAAAATCAACAACAAACACATTACATCAACAACACGACCAAAAATCTCCCTGTCAATCATATGCAGTAAAGATAAAAAGTGCCTTTAACTTTGATTTAAAAATGTTCACATTAGATGCTGACTTCAGCTCTGCTGGCAGGTTGTTCCACTTCTTTGCAGCATAACAACTAAAAGCAGCATCACCATGTTTACTGTGAGCTCTGGGCTCCACTATCTGACCTGTGTCCATAGATCTGAGAGACCTGCTGGGTTCATACCTGACTAACATGTCACTGATGTATTCTGGACCAAACCCATTCACAGATTTATACACCAGCAGCAGAACTTTAAAGTCTATCCTGAGGCTGACTGGGAGCCAGTGTAAAGACTTTAAAACTGGAGTAATGTGTTCTGACCTCTTTGTTCTGGTGAAGACCTGAGCTGCAGCGTTCTGAACCAGCTGTAGCTGTTTGATGCTCTTTTGGGGGATTCCTGTCAGAAGACCATTACAATAGTCCAGTCTGCTGGACTATTGCAACACACTATACACACAACACTAAACATAAACCACTGACTTCTATGCTGAACTCATACTAACATCTAAACTCAACAATCTTTTATAATTAAAAAAAAAAAGATTTAGGTGTCTAACTGATACACACTTTCATAATTTCAACATCCAATGATTTAAGGTTTGACCACTTTGGTTTTAGCATATGTTTTGCAACATTTGTATCAAACATTGAAGAATGAAGCTGTCTGAATGTTGAATGTTGAATGTCTCTCTCTTTGTGTGTGTGTGTGTGTGTGTGTGTGTGTGTGTGTGTGTGTGTGTGTGTGTGTGTGTGTGTGTGTGTGTGTGTGTGTGTGTGTGTGTTGCAGTCTAAGCTTATCCAGTCATTAAAGGTGACGCCTGACTTGTCCAAAGAAGAGCTGATCGTCTTCATCACTGTTTATCAGATGGACCCAGTCATTGAGTACAACGGACAGGTAGTGTGCGTGTGCGTGTGCGTGTGTGTGTGTGTGTGTGTGTGTGTGTGTGTGTGTGTGTGTGTGTGTTAACATTAACAGCAACACAGCCATTGAGAGATATGCTAAACCTAGCTTTAATCTTTGAGACTTTGGCAATAACGTTAGTTACTGTAATTACTGTAAAGTTTTTATTTCTTCCTATGACTGTAATCCTTTTTTGACAACACTGCCAAAATATTTGAAGTAAAACACTGGCGGTGGCACTGGAGATGAGCTTATGAAACTTGTTTTGAAAATCCTTATGTTTTATGTTTTTCTGTGTTTTCCATCTTCCACCTGCAGACAGCCAGTCAGATCTTAAACTCCCCCGTCTCCAACCACGCACTCCTGTTCATGGACAAAAGTTCTGCCGACTTTGAAGAGATTTCCTCGGCCTTCAGCAGCGCTGCAGAGGCCTTCAGGCTCCAGGTACACCGCAGACCTATTAAAGGTCACCTTGTACCCAAAGTTCTCATTTTAACCTGAAATTTCACTCCAAAGTCTGTCTTTACTAAAACACATCAGGTTCAGTTGGACTTCATGTTCTGTTGTGTATCTGAACTTAGCTCCTGTTTGTGTTGGTGGATGTGGGTGAACCTCGGAATGGCAGAGTGATGGAGTATTTCCGGGTCCGGGACTTTGAGGCTCCCGTTGTTCGAATAGTCAACATGACAGACCATGTAAACTTCCAGATGCCCTCTGAAAGCCTGACTGTAAACACCATTAAAGCATTCTGTCAGTCCTACCTGGATGGGACGGCTAAGGTAAGCCATGCTGCTGTTTTCTATAATATGCACATGTGATGGTTGGTGCTGCCCTGATGTGAACGTGTTGCTTGTTTCAGCCAAAGATGATGAGTCAGCCCATCCCTGACGGTTGGGAAGAAAAGCCTGTGAAGGAACTTGTGGGAATGACTCTGGAGAAAGTTGCTTTTCACCCCAACAAGACAGTGTTTGTCCTGTTCTGTAAGTACACACACACACATCAAAAACAATGAAATTCATGTGTTGTGGATCGTGTAGACAGACTGTATTTTAAAGTTGGGTCTGAATGGAACAGATATTGATCGTGTCAGTGAGATCAAGTTCATCGGCATCATCATCGATCATGTGCTTTGCTGGAAGCCGCACATAGAACATATTAGAAAAAAAACATCTAAAACTATTGCCATTCAACATAGAACAAAAAGTGTATTAAATACAGAGTGTCTGAAGTTGCTTTATTCATCTATTTTATTGCCTTACCTGGCCAGAAAACTGGTGTAATACATGTAAAACAAATATAGATCCATTGATTAAATTACAAAAGAGATTATTAAAAATAATACATAAAGTGGAATTGCAGGAAAAACAGTTTAAAATGTTTAGAACAAAAAAGCTTATGGATACAGTAAAGTTAAAAGTGTCAGAGATTTTATTCCAAGTAAGAAATAAAAGCCTCTCTTTTGGTATTATATCACTTTTTAAACTAAGAGAAGCCAAGTATAATTTCAGAGGGGTTTATATTATTATTATCATCATTATTATTATTAGATGTACGTATATATTTGGATGGATTTTGAGGATGACTTTAAGTTAATGAGTTCACTGTTGTTTTTTATATATATAATGCTGCGGATGGGCTCCGACAAGCAGTTGCTGCTTTAGCCTATTTGAATTTTTGGTAGTTAAAATTAACGCTTATTCCTTATATTGTATTGTATATATTGGAAGATAGTCAATCAATCAATCAAAAAATACCATCAACTGCTGCTCAGCAGAGAAACGTATTATTCACTGTTTTAAACAAACTGCCAATAATAGTACCGAACAATACATATACAGTATATATAATATATAACTACATACCGTAGGGATGTTTGCCATTTGAAGAACAATTTTGTGTTTTATGAATATACAAATAATTTTACGCACTGTGTACTTCATTTTAATTATAGAAAAAGAAAAGAAGTTAAACTTGTGTATATGTATATTGTATTTTAATGGTTTCTTCTTCTTCATCTTGTTTTTAATGCCAACAAATGATTGACTTCAACATCAGGGGTTGCAATTTTTGTGTTTTTCCACTCGTGCCCCTATGTTCTTTTAAAGCTATTATAAGATATATTACCGTTATGATTCATCATCTATGTGTTTGTGTCAGATCTGCCGTACAGTCGAGCATCCAGCGCTGTCTTTCCTCTGTGGGATGAACTGGCCGAGGCCTTCAAAGAGCGAGAGGATGTGGTCATTGCTCGTATCGATGCTTCAGCCAATGACATCAACCTGTCAACACAGGGGGCGTACCCATCCCTCTGTTTGTTTCCTGCACTTTATGCTGAAAGGGTATGAAGGAATTAATGAAACGGAATTCCCTGCTACAAAGCTGGATTTTGTCTTAGCGCGCTAACTTCTGGGATTTATTCAGTGCATGTACTACGATGCTGGTTAACTTCTCTCCGGGGTAAATCACCATGGTAACTTGCACTGAACAGCTAATTTGGTGGGGACATGGTTAAGTGCTAGGATAAGATCTGAGCGAATATAAAGCCCCGCCTCCTGACCAATTAGTTCTCTTGTAAATTGATCTACCCAAGAATAAGCAGGTCTTTCCGTGAACACGTTGCTGAACAATCTGATTTGACATCTTTCAGGAGAGAAAGAATATTTATGGGTAAATGCAATCATTGCATTTACCCGATGACATTCTATAGGAAAGATATATATATACACAGTATATATAAGTGGAGTGTTTATTCTCTGATGAATTATTTACGTATATTCTCACAAATTTTCGGTTCATTTACAGTCATCAAATATCTGTCAGTGTTTCTTCCTTCCTGCCTTTTCTGCAGCAACAGTGTAGTTTTTGGCCCGAATTATTGATTTTGATTCTTGGTTTTTAAAGAATTATTCCTTAATTGTGATGTCAGTTTCTCTGCACGGTTTCCCCTTTTTTTGATTGGTCAGAGGCTGTAATCTCAACCGCTTCCATGTCAGCGCGCACTGACCTAGGTTGGAAAACCCTGTGTTAAGTTAGCATGTTGATAACCAGCTTTGTAGTACAGCAAACAGAGATATATCCCAGATATATGTATCCAGCTTTGTGGTATAGGCCCCCAGGGTCAAACAAAATGTGTTTGTTAGTAAAGTTTATTAAGTAGTTCTACAATTGTAGCTTACTAGACTGATTAAAACTGCTGGGGATGATAACTAATATTTTATTTCATCCAAAAGTTGCTCTAATCCTCCACTAATACCATTGTGAACCCAAAAACTGCCAAAGTGACATTTCCGGTGTTTTCACGGATTTAATGTTGTGACAAAACAATGATGATGTTGATATTGTGACAAAATTCCACAAAAACATCCAAATACAACCAAAATGTGTTGTCTTGTGGAGTGACGTCATATCACGAGGAACTCAATCAACAAACTAGTACAAAAATGTTGTCAAGCGAAACACCGTCTTCCTTGTTTGGCAAAGAAAAACAAGAAATTACAGTAAAAACCAGCACATACACATTAAATACCAGAAATTTAACTTCAAACATTCAAGGGGAATTCTCACTCCCACAATGCAAAGGGCAAAATGTTTCCGAAGTTCAAGTCACAACAATCCACTGTTTGTGAAGGAGTCTAAAACAATTGCGCGAGCGGCAATTTCAGCCTTTGACATTTGTTTGAGTAAATCAAGACAAAAAATTGAAATACCTCTAATTTATTGATCTATGAGGCCAACAAAATGTGTTTATCTATGTTGTAAAAAAAACGGTTAAAGATCATCCACAGCAGTTTTAAACATGGTACACATGTAAATAGAGAAAAATGTAAAAAAAAGATTGAATTAGAGGAAGAACAATGATGTGATGATAAAGTATAATGTGGAATTTGTCTTTCTCAGATGATAATCTACACTGGAAAAAGGAATCTAACAGAACTTGTCAGGTTTGTTGATGAAGAGATGGAGAACGCCAAAAAGCACAGAGTTAAGGTATGTCGTCGACATTTTATGCATTTAGCCTGGATTTGAATATTTTATATCAGTTTTTAATTTTTTCTCATTTGAATGAAATAACTACTGTGTGTTCACAGGAGGATGAGGACAGACAGAAGTACATGGAAGCATTTAAAGCTGAGGAAGAGAAAAAAGCAAATCAAACCAAAGAAGAGCTTTAATATGACAACACTGTGTCTTTTTATGGTGTGTGTGTGTGCATGTGTGCGCGCACGTGTGTGTGTGCGCGCGTGTGTGTGTGCGCGTGTGTGTGTGCTGTTGTAAGATAAGCAGTCATTAATCAATCAATCAATCAATCAATCTTTATTTGTATAGCGCCAAATCATAACCAATGGTATCTCAAGGCACTTTACAGTAGAGCAGTCTTAAGGACGGACTCTTCATTTTATGGATACACACATATGCATATATACGTATATACACATACATATGTATCCCACACCCAACATGAATTCATCATGGCGGCAAGGAAAACCTTCTGTTAAGCAGCAGGAACCTTGTGTGGATCCCATTCCTATGATGAACAGCCATCCACGTTATGCTGTTAATGTAATAAAGGCTGTACTGTCAGCTTGGTGTGCTTGTTCTCACAGGTTTTCCCTGGACATTTGTTTACTTCCTGTGTAAATATTTTCTAACAGAGAAAAATAGTCTGTGTCTTTGTGGTGGAAAATAAACGCCAGCAACCAGGGAACATTTGATGGATACGGGTCTTGCTCAAGGATGGAGGGCCAGTAAACACTTCCTAATATTACAAACTTCAAGCCTTTCATCCTCTAGCGTCTGCCTATGATCAACATTATTAACTTTTAAAGCATTGTTCTGAAAGAGGCTTACAGAAAGAATAGCAAAGACAATCAAAATGAACAGATTTTGGAATGCACTGTTTTTTTTTTGTTTTTTTTTATCTTTAGTAAGTTTAGCACCACTGTAGGAGTTATTGTAGAGATTCATTTCAATGGCAATGATAATAGAATAAATTGGTCATTATGGTGAGAAACAGTAAGATTGAACCTAAATAGACTTCAGTCTGTCAGTTCATGTCAACTTTTACAAGAAAAAAGTGTACGGGGACAAGGTATCAATGACGTGCCGTGAGCACTAGGGTTGGGTCGGCCTAGCGTTGCAAATTGAGACCACCATTGTTAACACCATTGACAATTCCATATGTTTCTGCTGGCAACTGTTAATCTAATATCAACATCGTAAAACACCATTAAAGAAACATAAACAATTATTTAGTATAGACTCCATACTCTCCCAACAAGATATATCTCATGACACGGCAGCACATCTGTTGTTTGTGTTGGAAACACAGAAACACGGAGAAAACAACAATTCACAAAGCCAATCCTACCATTGACTGTAGAAAATATGAACAATGTCCTGACCTTACCTTTGCTGAAGGCCTGGTAGCTCAGGTGTTGGTTTCCCATCTTTTAAAAGCTGTTGTTATTCCTCAAAAGAAAGTTTCTTTATTGTCTCTAGCGCTGTCATCCTGCCTGTAGTGTTATAATCCCGCCCACTAGCTAGAGAACGTAGCAGCTGTAGCAGCCACGTGATATCAATTCACTAATGCACTGTGAACTTACGTATAGCATTTAGCATAGCGCATAGCGTTTTTGTCCTCGAGGGACCGCTAGTTGTCCTTTAGTTTATTGGGCAAAACTTACTGTATGTTAAAATGACTAATATTATATTTAAATGAAAAGTGTTTCTCAAACTGTTCACTATCGACTCTAAAACTGTGTGAATTGGAATTGTCAGTAATGAGGGTGCTCGTTTTACTGGTATTTTGTGACCCCACCTCATAGCTACGCAGGTGTGCGTTTTACAATCTTATGTCAAAATGATAAGCGCGGTCAACAGAAGGTGGATCAATATCTCGAGACGGGATCAATTAAAAGAAAAATGAATGGAAACTCAGATCCAACAGGAAACGACTCAGACGCCTCAAGTGGTTCAGTCCCAGCGACGAGTGATTCCATGCACCCTGAACCCTAAAAGAGCGGCTCGGCAAGTGACAACGTGGCTCAAAGTGGTAAAACATGGCATGAACACATAAAGACCAACACTAAAGTGAAGATAAAGTACGATAGCGACTATCAAACTAGGATCCTGGGAATGAAGAGGAGCACAAAACACACTATGTGAAAAAGGCTATGAAACCTTATAAACTCCAACTCATTTTGAGAAAATGCCATATATTATTTATATAAATAATATGTTATATTATATTATATATTATTATTATAGTAAATGGATCTATTGGTTTTCTGGTATTTGTTGAGTTAGGTGGTCTGGGATTTTTCTTCTAAAAAATTGAAAAACACTAATTCAAAGGGACACTAAAAACAGAGATAGGTTGGCAACTTCAGATTCATTCAGAATACTTAATTCATCCATGAGGGGAAATTTGGTTTCAGTTACATCCTGTCCAAGAAACAGGAAAAAACAATCACATATAACATGGGAGTATAGGAGCGGGAGTGCTGTGGGTCACAAGGCACAAGGCAGCGCCCCGTAAACTTCTTTCCATCTGAATGTTGACTTACATTCCAGTCATTTTGTGTGCCTGTTTATTTTGAAGAGGGCGTCAGTATGGGACGCCCTTTCAGATAAATTGTGTTGCTTTCTAGCTGAGTGGGTTCTCATTTCCTCTGGAAAACAGCTAGGGCCCCCCTGGTGATTGACATGTACAAAACATGCACGTTTTGAGTAAAAGTAAATAAATAAAAATACACGGTTAAGTCGAATGGCTATCAGCAAAGTTCTACACGAGTGTAAGCAAAAAATCAATTCAGTGATATATCACCATATTTTACCACGTGATTATTATATTAATCCAAAAAAGATCCAAATCTGGTTTTTTTAACAAAAGAAAATAAAATATTTAATTGCGCTAACGTAACACATAAATGCCCAGTCAGTGAATTACATATTTGTGAACCACCTGAGCCACGGGCGACCGTGGCTCAGGTGGTAGTGGGTCGTCTTCTGATCGAGAGGTTGGGGGTTCGATCCCAGTACCTGACTATGTGTCGAAGTGTCCTTGGGCAAGACACTGAACCCTAAGTTGCTCCCAGTGGTCGACTAGCGCCTTGCATGGCAGTCCTGTCCCACTGGTGTGAGAATGAGAGTGAATGGGTGAATGAGCTGATACAGTATGTAAAAGCGCTTTGAGACTGCTTCAGTGTGGTGATAAAGCGCTATATAAAATCAAGTCCATTTACCATATTTGTTAAACTACCTCACTGCACCTCAGTGCATTTTAACTTTTGTTTTGATTGCACTTTTTTTTTTATAAAACATACTGTGCACTTTTATAGATGTATGTGGTTCCTTGTTTTTTTTTTTTTTTTTTTAATAATTTAAGAACTTAATCTGTTGTAGAAGTAAAAGTTCAACTTTTTTGAAAAATGTAATTTGACAATTTGATGAAGATACCACTTGTTTTTGATATTGGTTCTTGAATTACAGTTAGTTACCATTTACTTGTTCTTGCAAGTAAAAAAATAAAAGATTGATGTGAAGCTATAGACCATAGATAGGCAACTGGTGGCCCGGGGGCCACATGTGGCCACATAATACACAAAACTCCAGAAGCAAAATGCACAAAATGTCAAGAAAAGTACAAAAAATAACAACAAAAACACAAAGCGATAAAGAAAACATGCAAAAAGTTATTCATAAAACCCACAACATGACAACAAAACCACTTAAAGGTAAGGTAGGTAAATTCCTCCAGATACACTTTTTAAGTTTTTAGTTGAAATTAAGATCTTATGTGCTCTGAACAAAGAGCAAAGATAATCCATCGTGTGTAGCAGCTGTTAACCTGTAAAAACTTTGACCAATGGAAGAAGACGGTGTGGTGACGGGAGAGACGTTATGTTTGGAGTTTGCGACGCTTTTGACCTCTCTCACTGCTCAGTTTGTATTGACATGATCTCTCGTCTCCTCACTTAGTGCACACCACAACAGTTCATTTTTAATTAACCAATCACGTCTTCCTGCTCATTTTCGACCCCTTGCGTGCACTAGCCCACACTCAAAGCACGTCACCGTTGACAGAGTTAAAACTGAGTTTTTAGTCATATATAATGGTAAACTTTAGTGTTTATACTTACCGCTGAATGAGACGACGTAGTTTCTACACAATACAAGCGATGAACTGAGGTTCACTTTTGGAGCATCGACGCTCATGCATGTTAATGAGGGGCGTGGCTTTAGCGGGAGCACAGAGGGGGGTAAAAATCATGAAAATTACATACAGTACACACAAAATGACTACAAAAACAACAACATATACGAAAGGACTTCAAAGACACACGAAATTGCACAAAATGACAACAAGAACAGATATACTGTGACACAAAAAAACATAATGACTTGAAAAACACAAAAAAATCACCATATTGACGTGAAAATCTACTAAATGAATTTTAAAACACATGAAATGTGTTTTTTCAAGCTTGTAGTAATGCTCAGAGAAGTCATTCTTCTAAATGCTGACATCATTGTTGATAATGTGGATCACATATTTGTGGCCCTGCGGTGATAGAAGTTGCCCATGTGATTAACTGAACATCTGCATTGATGCTAAATGTTTGAATCTTAAACCACAGTTTAGTCATCAAACCGAAACCAACATAAAATGACACATTAAAAGTTATTGTCAGTAACTATTCCTTAAAGAACCAGTAAAATGCGCTTTTTATTCTAAAGGAGCGCAGTAGACTGAATGATGCGCTCACGGTGACGCGCCGTGACGTCACTGGGAGGCTGGAGGAGGACGCTCTCACCGACTCGTCTCGTTTGGTCTCGGCGGGCGTCAGGCTGCACACACCCGGAGGATGGAGCCAGCGGGGGCGTACGGCGCCGGGAAGGCCGGGAGCATCGCCTTTGACGCGGTGGCCTTCTTCACGCATCCCCGCACCCTCCTCAGGCTGCTGTCGTGGGTGAGTGTCCCCGCTCTGCTCTGGGTGTGAGGGTGTCCATCCATGTCCATCCATCTAGAGGCGGCCTATACCTGCCCCCCACCCTCCCCCTCCCCACGCTGCACAGGAGCGCCTTTGTGTCCACACTGAGCTGTGGGCTCTTCATCACGTCTGCAGGCAGAATGTGACACCTTTGTGTGTGTGTGTGTGTGTGTGTGTGTGTGTGTGTGTGTGTTCTTGCATTACAACCCTTCCGAGGACCTCGAGCAGTAAAAGCACCTTTCTACTTAGGACCTTTGGACAAGTTAGGACCAAAACCCTGGTCCTAACTTAGATAACCATTGAAACAGATAGTAAATGCTATTCTAACAGGCCTGGTGTAAAAATCTGCATGGACCTCAGGAGAAGGTATTTTTACTAATGTGTGTGTCAAGTGTGTATCGAGCCTCAGAAGAGCTCCCCCTATCGTGAAAAATGGAACTGCAAGTGTGTGTAGTTTAGCGCCCTCTATGGCTAAAAATGGAACTGCAAGTCTGTGTAGTAGAGCTCCCTCTATGGCTAAAAATGGAACTGCAAGTCTGTGTAGTAGAGCTCCCTCTGTGGCCAAAAATGGAACTAAAAGTGTGTAGAAATTTGAGCTCTTACCAATTAGACCTGTCTATGTTATAAATAGTTGTAAAAAAATAACCCAATGTGTTTTTAATGTAAAAATTAAAATAGCGATGAATGCACAATACTTTTTTAAAAAGGAAAATGAGGATCAATGAACTTGTAGCAGGTTTAAAGGGTTTATTTTATCCTAAAGATGTTTGTGTGAATTCAGATTTATGTTTTAAAAAAATGAAATCATACTGATTAATTTTAAAAATTGGTATTACATTTTTTTTAGCACTCATTTTCCCTCTGTGGCATCAGAGGGTCCTGAAAATACCCTTGTTTTTTATTTTTTATGCATTTAATCAACACATTAGTTTACTGGTTAAATTGAACAAATGAGTTATCAGTTTCCTTGTATTCTTCCGGGTAAATTCTCCAATCCTTATGGTTTATTCCTCAACTCAAGATCTGATGTTTTAGTGTTGTGAGAGAATAAATAAAACAGATAGGTTTTTTTTTTTAAAACAGCACAGTGATTTACCCCCATTTTACCCCTTGTGTTCACCTCTGACCCCTGTGTCCTGTTTCCCTGTCTGTGCTAACAGCCTGTTTTTAGGTTGCTGCCCCCTTCCTTACTGTCATGGCCCCCTCATGGATCCACAAGCTCATCCTGCCTTTATCCCAGCATGTTCAGCCCATCTCCAAGCTTTGGTGTTTCATTGACAGTGATTGACAATGATGTATATCACTAATCTAATGGAAGATCTCACTGTTCATGTCATTCATGCTATCTCTTACATCCCACCTACCTACTAACCCAGCCCTGCTAATACTGTCCATGGGCTCTGAATGTCTGTCTCCTCTCCACCCTCTGTTCTTTGTAATAAACTAATAGTTACCTCTCCTCTTTATGTGTTTGTTCCCCCCATCATAAAAACACCACGACAATGACATTTCTACACAAGAGATCTAAACAGTTATGCACCCATCAAGTGAGACTGATGGTATGACATATCTTGTTTTTAAGAGAAAACAACCTTTACAAACACTGCTGAATAAAACAGACAGTTTTTGTTAATAGGGGCGGGACTTAATATTGACATTGCCATGTATTCCCATTCTGACCTGTTGAATTATCTCACTACATAGCTCCTCATGGTAGGACGAATAACATGAATGAAGAGAGGCTGACATCTTTCTGTCTTCATGTAGTATTTTCAGACGCTGTGAAGAGACGAGTCCATTTCTTAAGTAAGACATTATTAAGAAAAAGCTGTCCCCAGTTATCAGCCAGAGCAAAGATGGAGGAAACCCTCTAGTCTGCAGAGATATTCACTCATCTGCAATAGGTGGACTTCTATTTGAGGTGATTAACAATTATTTCCGAATTCATTATCAATGAGAGATTCATTCCATAAACCTAAAAATCTCCAGTCAGTTTACATCATTTTAATAAAGATTTAAAAAAATCTGTAAAGATGAACAGTGAACATCTTCAGGGCGTGAGTGGTCAGCTCATTTTTTTGTTGCAGAAGAAAAACCATGGTCCACCCATGTGTGTAGAATCAAAAATACACAGATTTAGCTGTAGAGATTGGGGTCATACATTTTTATTGATATAATATCCAGCCTGCTCAATGATCTTATGATGGCTTACACCATATTTTAGTGCAAGGGACATCAAGATGGTGCCCACATGGATCATAAGAGGTGCCCTCAGGCCTCTTCTAACCAGAACACTATTAGCAAACGAGCTAAAATCTGATATGAATCAAAACAAATATCTCTATTCTTTCTCAAAATTGTGATTCCTGATAATTAATAAAGTCTATCCAGAAAGACAATTTGGGGTTAAATTTTCTGATGCAAAATGACAGACAAGACACAGCTACACAAAATATGTCACTTTTGGCTTTTTCTGCTATAAAAGACAGCATGTGTGAGTGAGTTCTGTAGTGTGCCTCGTTTGGCACTCCAAAATCCATTTAACTGAGCTTTTCATGCTGTATTGATAAGTAGTGACTCCTAAAATAGGTATTATTAAACAAAATAAGTTATAAAAATATATACCAAAATAAGCGATATTGACATTTTCTATATTGCCAAAATAGAAAATGTTATATATTATTGAATCTAGATATATCACCCAGTCCTACTAGCCAGACTTAAAACAAAGATATATACAGGTGACAGATGTTTTCAGAGATAAGTTTGTGTATTAAATTAACCATCTTGGTTATAAATGTTTATCACTGAGACATTGAGGTAAAGAAGTGTTGCAGATAGGATTTTGTTAAGGAAGCTGCAGGTTATGAGGAAATGTCTTAACAAGAAGTTAATAGATAAAAATAAAATAAGAATATGAATATATACATAAAGTATATACAGTGAATGAATGAAAATGGAAAAAACAAGTTAAAAAAAAATAGTCCTGCACACTTAATAAACAATAATGTAATATCATATACAAAGTAGCCCTACAGTGAATTTTACTTATCCTATTGAGAAATCCTATTAACTAAAATAGTTGCACTTCTTGAAGAAAATACAAGCAAAGATGCAGGTGCTGACCCGCATTGCACTGCATTAGCGTATCATTGGCATTGGATTATTAACATTGACCTAGCATTAGAGTAGAGTAGAGTATCTTTATTAATCCCGCAATGGGGACATTTAACCTAGTATTAACCTAGCATTAACAATGGCATAGCATTGGCATTCACCGAACATTATCAGTCATAGTCTCTTTGGTCTCTGTAGAATCTACAGTGTAGATCCTCTTGTGTGCCGCTTCCTGCATTATGAGGCCACACGTAGAGTGCTGCAGTTACAGGGCTACCCCTCCGCAGACGTACCCTTCTCCATCCAGCTGTCAGATTAGCCTCTGTGCATCTTTTTATAATGGCTACAGGTGCTGCAGCCAATTGATCAGCAGTGTTGTTCAATGATCATGTCATTTTAATAACAATTATTAAAATTATTAATATAAAACTGTATGTACATGTAGGTGCGCGCATGTCACTCTCTCCCTGGGCCGTCAGTATATTTTTTTCCTCCGTTTTTGCAAATCTACCCTTCATATACAGTATATATGTGCTATGAAATGTTGGATTAGAAAACATACATTAATAAAAATTAAATTGGGTTGAACTGAGGGAACATGAGAGTGGTTTTGTAATCAGTGATGGCAGTGGTGGCAGAAGATTAAAAGATTACTCAAAATTACATGAATCAACCTGAACAACACTGGAGGAATGTTTTTCAGGAGGGAATGACACACTAACATGATATAAAGCTTGAAAAAGGGATTTCTACACAATACTCCCCTTTAAAAGTGAACAGATTTTCTATTTCAAAAACCAAATGTACAAATTCTGTGTCTTCTAAATGTTATGAACTTTCATCTAACTATTTTATTAACTATTTATTAATTTAAAAATACATGATAAATAAATGTAGTCTAAATTGTAGTAGTGTAAGGTAAAATGGTTGTGCTGTGTAATGGTTTTAGGGAGGTTTTATGTGTAGAGCTGTGGGAGGTGGGGGAGGGGAAGCTTCAATTAAACACCTGCTCATGGAGCAATGTTTTCTACACACACTACTAGACAACTGTTGTATAGAAGCCCATTCACAATGAAATACAACATAAAACCAACATTTTGAAATAAATACAATTTTGATAAGGGTTAGGGAATCAACTTGAACTCTGAAATGAACCAAATCGGAATGAAACCCCATCACCGTGAAGCTGAATATCATATATGAATTTCAAAAGTTATGGATCAAAATGCCCTTATGATGAGCAGGGAAGTAGGGGACATAACTTTGGACAGGAAGTGGCCAGAGACTTGGGCCTGGGCTCATTAGAAAGGTCTCTTTGAGCTGCATGTCATATGTGAATTTCAAAGTCCTGGCCCTTTGCACAGGGGAGATATGAGGTCTGATGACCCCCATAGACTTTAATGGAGCACACACCACTTGACCTCTGACCTATGAAGGGCAGGTCACAGGAACTCCAACCTTGGACAATCAGAAGGCTGTGACCTTATAACAGAGTGTGCAAAGTTTCAGGTTTCTAAGCCTTTCCATTGATTTTTAATGATTTTTTTTAACTTTAAATAAAAAAAGCCGCAAAAATGTCATTTTATGCCTGAAATCAGTTTTTGGCCTGTACTGAGCTCAATTTTTAAGCTAGAAAGCAGTAATTTCACACACCTCATCCTTAGGACCCCCGTATGAGCCTGACTTGTTTCCATTCCGATAAGTTTAAAGATGGCTGAGGTAGCCCCCTGAACCCACTTTTCGGCCTTCAATCGTGACCTTTGGTGACCTATGGCCATAACTCCGGAACGCAAAGTCGTATCAACACGGGGTCAACGTTTCCTGCATCGTCTCAAAGACCACATCAACATATTTAAGATATAGACCTCTGGTGTGTTGTCTTCTTGCCAGGGACGCCGTTTCTCACTCCCAGATCCGACGTTGACCCTGAATGACCCCCTAAACTTTGGAGTACAGCCTCCAAAGTCGCACCCCTGATTTATCATCAATTCACCATAGATTGTGTGAATTTTCAGGTTTCTAGAACCTTCTGTTGATTTTTAATGAATTAAGTTGCAGCATTTTCCAGAAACTGTCCTGAAAACTTCAAATGGCTCTCTCTCATGATCCAAAGGTCATTAAGAGGTGAGGAAGGTACCGTTGGAAAAGTCCCACCACCCTCTAAAAGATAGGTGAATTTCAGATTCCTGGATTAATGTCTTCATATCCAGAATCACCCAAAATAGGCCCTTTGGCCTTTGAAACTCGAGACCATGTGAGATTTTGGCCTCCGTATTCACAACTCTGCCAATTTTCATCCAATCTGCACAAATGAGACCTCTATGGAAAGGTCTCCTCCAACTGAGTCCAGAACATGCGGAATGGTTACTACAAGTGCCAGGGTTCGCCCTCTAGGACCCCCCAAATCCTTGATCCAGACACCCTTTGAAGGGTTGTCGTTTCACCACCGTAAGTCTCTGAGACTTCATTGAATCATTTTTGGGCACGTCCAGAGGGGCCGCACAACATATTCAAGTCCCATTCTCCTAGGCCCTTGTCTGACTAAACAAGAGTCTACAGAGATGAGACCACCCACTTCCAAAAGGTCACCCAGAGATAAATCATAATATGCACTTGTTTTTAAAATCCAAGCTCCCTGTGAAAAGTTATGGATAAAAATCCCCTTATGATGAGCAGGGAATTAGGGGTCATAACTTTGGACATGAGATGGTCAAAGACTTGGTCAAAGACTTCATCTAACTATTTTATTAACTATTTATTAATTTAAAAATACATGATAAATAAATGTAGTCTAAATTGTAGTAGTGTAAGGTAAAATGGTTGTGCTGTGTAATGGTTTTAGGGAGGTTTTATGTGTAGAGCTGTGGGAGGTGGGGGAGGGGAAGCTTCAATTAAACACCTGCTCATGGAGCAATGTTTTCTACACACACTACTAGACAACTGTTGTATAGAAGCCCATTCACAATGAAATACAACATAAAACCAACATTTTGAAATAAATACAATTTTGATAAGGGTTAGGGAATCAACTTGAACTCTGAAATGAACCAAATCGGAATGAAACCCCATCACCGTGAAGCTGAATATCATATATGAATTTCAAAAGTTATGGATCAAAATGCCCTTATGATGAGCAGGGAAGTAGGGGACATAACTTTGGACAGGAAGTGGCCAGAGACTTGGGCTCATTAGAAAGGTCTCTTTGAGCTGCATGTCATATGTGAATTTCAAAGTCCTGGCCCTTTGCACAGGGGAGATATGAGGTCTGATGACCCCCATAGACTTTAATGGAGCACACGCCACTTGACCTCTTTTAAATCGAAAAACGGATAAAAAAATTAAATATGCATATCTTTTTAAACTTTTCTACAATGCTCTATTGTACAATACAGCTTATCAGACTTTATTAATCTAAAAATGGTCGTTGTTAAGTAACCAAAACACATTTTATAAAGAAATAAAAACATATTCCCATTTTTCCAACATTCCAGTGTTTCAAACTACACTTTAGTCTCGAGGTTTGGAGATATATTCACATGTGAATGAATATTATGACGAATATTAAAAAGTAAATAATTGTTTCTAAAATGTAAACATGTAAATCGACATCACTTCCTGTTTGAAAAAAAACGTCACTTCCGGTACGTTCTGCGCGGAAAAGCAAACAAACTACGGAAAGGTAAGATTATATTTCTCACTAAAAATGTCATTAAAACTATTCTAAAGCCAAAATCTATCTTTTACATTTAGCAGTCCGCTGTGACATAACTGGATTTTGGAATTTTTAATTGTTTCTAAAATGTAAACATGTAAATCGACATCACTTCCTGTTTGAAAAAAACGTCACTTCCGGTACGTTCTGCGCGGAAAAGCAAACAAACTACGGAAAGGTAAGATTATATTTCTCACTAAAAATGTCATAAAAACTTTTCTAAAGCCAAAATCTATCTTTTACATTTAGGAGTCCGCTGTGACATAACTGGATTTTGGAATTTTGTGCAGTTTAAGCATGACGTCACATCGTGCTTTAATTGCATGATGATATCACATGGTCCTTACAAAAATAGTAAAATCATATTTTTTTTTAAAACGTCCTAAAGAAATTAGTGAAAATATATGGGGCTTTAAAAATCTATATTTTTCTTCTCTTTGTGTGTAAAAGAATTCTGTGGTGATGGCATTAAAATACATTTTTTTTCTGGTCAAGGAAGGCATTTCATATGTTTCTAGGATGGCTGTAAAGTAGGGTCCTTACAGGAATAGCAAAAGAATGGGGTCTTTAAAAAGTAGCAAATGTGAGAATGTGTGTGTGTGTGTGTGTGTGTGTGTGTGTGTGTGTGTTTAATCATCACACAGCAGGAATACACAAGCAACAATGTCTCCTCTGTGTCTTTCCTCCATCTTCCACCGCATCCTGAGCATGAGATCTATTATAACCTTTCAAATCAGATTCTGTCCAGACATTCATGTCTGCTTTTATTGGTACACATCATACACTGGCCAGTATTTAACACGGTCCAAATATAGTGAATTCAGTGCTTTATCTACCTTTAAATGGTCTATACTGGCACCCAGTTTGCAGAAAAATGTCCTTTATTAAAAATCTGCAGCCAGATCGTCCCATGGAAACACTACTATTGGTACACGTCATGGTCAATATTTATATGGAATATTTCCTTTTTACCTTAAATTTTCCCCAACATTGAGATTACCAATGTTAACAGTGCCGCAGAAAGCATTTTTAGACAATAGCAAAAAATAAATACAAATAAAATCCGGCCCTTTAGAGCATCCAATTCGGCCCGCAGAAGAAAGACGTGAATTATTGTGTAAATTACCAAAACGTCCCATTGTAGAAATCTCAAATTCACCAGTTGAATGATAGCATTTGTCTTTTGTTAATATCACAGGAATGCAGTCATTTTTAATTGCAAATTGTGGAAATAACTCAATTTTCTCACAAACAATTCCTCAAAATTCCTCTACGTTACATAAAACATGGTAACAGAATCAATTGAAGTGAATTTGACCCGATATTGAAAACTAAGGCACTATGTTGTTAAAATTGCTTGTTTTCTCCACCTAAAATCTGTGGCCCACGTGAGATGTGATTCGTATTTGACCCCCGAAATAAAATAAGTTTGACATCCCTGTTTTAGAGGTTTTCAAGTGAACAAAGTGTGTTTCTGTTGAAGAAATACAAATGCAAGGTGCATGTGTGTGCGTGTGTGTGTCTGAACGTTTACAAAGTAGATACTGATAGTGAGTCTTTCCCTCTGACTAAATAAATACTGTGGGGAAGGATGTGATATTTGACAGGTTATGTGTTTCATTTTGTCGCCATATAATATTATTTATGTATTTATTCACTAAGAGCTATTCGCTCAATGTCTCACATGTGTCAGATTTGAGCCCATAAACCAGTGGGTTTGATGTTTTGTCTTCTTGTCTTTGTAACTTTCCTCTCCTGCTCACACTCTCACACACTTTCTCTGAGAATGTGTGTTAAATCAGGGGTTCTCAACTGGTCCCACCCTGGGACCCACATTTTGCCACGGACATTAAATCGCAACCCACTTTTTTTTTTTTTTTCTTCTTCTTTTTTTTTTAGAATTCAACCAACAAAATGTTGTTTTTCAAAAATAGCTGTTGTAAAACACATACATAATATTTTTCCTAACACAAATCTACATATTTTCCTGTGTGACATGCATTTCACAGCATGCCTATCAAAAGAAAAGTTTCTTTTAAAATAAAATACAACATGACAGACATTAAGCATTTATTTAATTTTGACCAGCTGTCCGCGACCCACCCAGTACAGGTCCACGACCCACTTTTGGGTCCCGACCCACCAGTTGAGAATCACTGTGTCAGATAATAAACTGACCCTCATGTTTCCCCTCCCTCAGGTTTTCTCCATCGTGGTCTTCAGCTGCATCATAAACGAGGGCTACATCAACATCGGCAGCGAGCGTCTGCTCTGCATCTTCAACAACAACGCCGACGCCTGTAACTATGGCATCACCCTTGGCGTGGCCTGCTTCCTGGGCAGCATCTGTTTCCTGATTCTGGACGTTTACTTTCCAACCATGAGCAATGTCCGGGACAGAAGACGTGCCGTCATGCTGGACCTTATCTTCTCTGGTACACAAACGTCTCATTTCATTGTAGCACAAATCCAATGAGGACAGAGCACGGAGCACTCAGAGAGCGCACACCTCCACCGAGCGCCAAACATCCTCTTTGCCAGATATTGGCAAAAACCTGCAATCCCAATCCGACCTGGATTAAACTCAGCGGAGTAAATGAGGAACCAACCCGACATAACCAAGTTAAATTTCATGCAGATTGATCATTACCAACTGAGACATGGGTTTTTGAAATTTCGACACTAATTAAAGAGATAGGGTTTTTTTAGGTTTTGACACTGATCCAGAATCAGTTTATTGACCCAGATCCCCTTCAGAATGTAATGGAATCTTCCATGGTGTAAGGTCTATCTTTGGTTAAAAACTTGGTAGCGCTTTACTTGACGTTTTATACATAAGGCTGACATTACGCTGTCATTATTATGACATGACACCTGTCATTAGCATTAGAAATAGACCAATATGGATTTTTTAGGGCCAATACCAATTTTTCTTCCATCAGCCTTAGCTGATGATCGATACGGACTGCTGATTTTATTAAGCCGATACTACTTTTGCTCCCTCAATTTACATCATAGAAAGTACACAATGATGATAACGAATGGTATGAGTCTCAATTTTTAAAAAAGGAACATTTATTGAATAACAAAGGTGATGTAGAACATGAACAAGTAGAAAATATTTAACAAATATTAAAAACAGATGATGTAGAACATGAACAAGTAGAAAATATTTAACAAATATTAAAAACAGATGATGTAGAACATGAACAAGTAGAAAATATTTAACAAATATTAAAAACAGATGATGTAGAACAAGAACAAGTAAAACATATTTAACAAATATTAAAAACAGGTGATGTAGAACAAGAACAAGTAGAAAATATTTAACAAATATTAAAAACAGATGATGTAGAACAAGAACAAGTAAAACATATTTAACAAATATTAAAAACAGGTGATGTTGAACAAGAACAAGTAAAACATATTTAACAAATATTAAAAACAGGTGATGTAGAACAAGAACAAGTAGAAAATATTTAACAAATATTAAAAACAGGTGATGTAGAACATGAACAAGTAGAAAATATTTAACAAATATTAAAAACAGGTGATGTAGAACAAGAATTCTGTAAACAATGCGTATCGGCGAATGCAGCAGCCCGCATCGGCTAATGGCGATACACGTAAAAAACGCAAATGTATCGGCCTATCACTAATCACGCTGACATTATGCTGTCACTATCTGTCATTACCATGAATAAGTTGTCATGAAGGCTGTCATTAAGTGTCATTTGTTATCCTAACCCTAACCCAATATAACCGCACTAGATCCTTCCACCTAACCCAAAAAATGCCAAGATAGCTCCAAAGGTGTCACAGTTTAGTGAATGACACGTAATGACAGTTATTCATTAGCATGAATAACACATTATTCATGCTAATGACAGATAATGACAGCATAATGTCAGCCTTATGTACAAAGCTTTAAGTAAAGTGTTAACTTCTCTTGGTGTAATCCTGATAATAGTCAAACAAATGCTGGTGAAAAATGACACAAGAACAACTTGTATATGTTGAAGACAATTAGTAATTTTCTAAATATTGACCAAAAGCAATTGCAAGATTATGTATTTCTGTTGAATTAACTAATTATGTGCAGTCAGCACTTGGCTTTTAGTTTCATTATGAACTTCTTTTTGTAATAAAACATTGGCCCAAAATATCAACTGTATCACAGACAAATTGCACAAAAAAAACTAAAAGCCAAAAGGTTTAAAGTTTTCTTTTTTTAAAACTGTTTTTCCTCATTTTAATCAAAAATGGCAAGAGTTTAGAAATTCCTCAGACAGTTTAAAGAGCTTAAACATTGACACACATGTGTTTGAAACACATATTACTTTGAAAGGATCCTAAAACACTCTCTTCCTCCTTCAGGTGTGGTCAGCTTCCTGTGGTTTGTCGGCTTCTGTTTTCTGGCCAATCAGTGGCAAGCAACGTCTCCAGACGAGCTGCCATTGGCCCAGGGCTCCGACGCTGCCAGAGCCACTATTGCCTTCTGCTTCTTCTCCATCCTCACCTGGGTCTGTATGTCTACACACTATGTCATCATCATCATCATCATCATCATCATCATCATCATCATCATCTATCATTCCAGGCCTATCAGTGTCTGCTGGCTTTGACCACATTTAAGAGCGTTTCCTTCATGGAGGTCAATCAGAGGCTGTTACCTACGGTCCCTCCCCCTCCCCCGCTCCCCCTGAACTAATAACACTCAAGCTGCTTTCACTCTCTCCATCCACTCTGAGTTTATGTGGCTGAAACTTTCCTTAAACAGCTCCTCAGTGATCATCAGCAGACAGTAGTGCAGCTTGTTGGTGTTTGGGACGACAGTGGCTCAGGTGAACGTCTCCTGATCAGGAGGTTGGGGGTTCAATCCCAAGGCTATACCTGTCCATGTGTCTTGGGCTGTGTTTGAAATGACATACTCTGTACTATGCACTACAAACCTAACAAGTATATACTGTCTACTCTAAGTAGACAGTATATACTTGATCATCAGCAGACAGTAGTGCAGCTTGTTGGTGTTTGGGACGACAGTGGCTCAGGTGAACGTCTCCTGATCAGGAGGTTGGGGGTTCAATCCCAAGGCTATACCTGTCCATGTGTCTTGGGCTGTGTTTGAAATGACATACTCTGTACTATGCACTACAAACCTAACAAGTATATACTGTCTACTCTAAGTATGGTTAGGATGATGACCATTCCCACTCAAGTACAGTATACTTATAATAATAATGGCTTGGATTTATGTAGTGCTTTTTTCAAGGAGACTCAAATTCATACGAGGCAATGTGGGTAGGGCGCCTTGCCCAAGGACACAAGAACAATGACTCGGATAGAGCGGGATTGGACCCTCAACCCTTCGGTTATTGGACGACTACCCTCTACCACTGAGCCACGGTCGCCCCGTATACTTCTAAGTTTCCCAAGATGCATTTCAAACCTATGAGGCAAAAACCTGAAGCACACTGAGGCTAAATATCTGCGTTGATTCTCTACCTTTGAAAGTTCTGAAAACATTTTAAGTGAGAAAGTGACTTTGTAGAATATCATCAACGTTTGATCCATAAAACTCACTGAAACACATTTCATGCTGACATTTTGTAGATTTTTAGAGACCATCTATTGTGCTACTGACAAATCTTACAGCTAACTTCAAAACAAGAGCCCTATTTACAAAAGTGTTGAAAACTAATGGAAGAGATGCTTTTGTTTTGAAAAGGGGATGTTTGCCTTTTAGCTTGAAGCTGATCTTAGGGCGATTTTACGTTCCGCTCAGAATGCATCATGGGGTGGTTGCAGTGACGTGCCGTGACCACTGGGGTTGGGTAGGCACGTTGCAAATCGAGACCACCAATGACACTTTCATATGTTTCTGCTGGCAAGTGTTAATTCAATTCAAATCAATTTTATTTGTATAAAGCAATTTACAACAAAGTCGTCTCAATGAGCTTATCAAAATATAAAATTCATAATAAGAAAGAAAAAAACCCAACAAGATCCACATCAACAAGCATTTAACCATCTAACAAAATCAACATCATAAACACCATTAAAGAAACATAAACAATTATTTAATATAGCCTCCATACTCTCCCAACAAGATATAACTCATGACATGGCAGCGCATTCGTTGTTTGTGTTGGAAACACAGAAACATGAAGAAAATGACAACAACCACAAAGCCAACCCTTCCTTTTGTTCTATTCACTGTGAAAAGTATGAAACGTGTTCTGACTTTACCTTTGCTGAAGATCTAGTAACTCAGGTGTTGGTCTCTCATCTTTTAAAAGCTGTCGTTTTTCCTCAAAACAAAGTTTCTCTATCATCTCTAGCGTTGTCATCCTGACTGTAGTGCTATCCTGCCCACTCGCTAGAGAACGTAGCAGAGGCCACTTGGGATCGATTCACTAATGCACTGTTAACTTACGTATAGCATTTAGCATAGCACGGTTACGTCCAAAGGCAGCATAGAGAGCTGCCTTTGGACGTAAATGGTTTTCATCTTGGGGAACTGACTGCGCATGTGCAAACACATAAAAGTACGCTATGGGAACAGAGGCAGAGCAGCCGTTTGCTTTTGGGAAGAGGCGTGGCCTCCTCCTGCCTTACTGCGGAGTGAGACGGCAGCCGTTCCAGAAAATAGCGCTGTTTAGTGGAGATGTAACGATTAATTGTAAGGCAATAAAAAATCGATTCATAGGTTCACATTGATATTCTGAAAATTGAATTGCAGTACTTTTTTAAAACAGCAGATATATATTTATCCTTCTCTTGTTTAAAAGTGTTGGCGGCGAGCGGAATCTGCCAATACTTTCTTTCTGGCCACCTTCTACTCTTAAACATGTTCATAAATGATTCCTTTCCCCTGTAGCACCAAAGGAATATCTGTAATATTACGTGAATATCTGTAAGAGTCACATTTTTTTTATTAGCTGTGTCTGCTAGCGCATAGCATCTCTTCTTCACTGCAAGACTTTCTGCATGCCAACTGACCACTGGGTTACCAGCGCCCTCTGCTGGTCCAAACAAATATCTGACATAAATACAGAGAAATGACTGGTTTTTTTTTAGAAGTCCAATTGTTAAGGCACAAAATACATTTTCAGTTGCACTTTTAAAAAGAATAAGAACTATTATGCAGATTTGCATTGTTTACTATAGAACCAGAATTGAAATTAATAAGCTTCTTCTTTATTTGTATTATTCCTTTATTTATTTCATTCAATATTTATTTTTAGTTAAATTGCATTGTTTTGAATAGTTTATCAAGGGATTCTTTTGACAATGAAAAATAAAAGGAAAATAGTACAGTATTTTCCCCCAAAAAATAAAGGAATATTTTTTAGTCATTTATGTAGAGTCCCATTTTGTAAAATAAATCGTGAGAGAATCGTGAACCCAGTCAAATTGTATCGGGAGTTGAGTGAATTGTTACATCCCGACTGTTGAGTAATTTGGGCTATGAAACGCACAAAATGCAGACACTTTCAAACTTACTGCTACTGTAGGCTATCGGAAATGGAAAAATAAATAATTTATAATTACATTATAATTAAAACAAATAATCAAAATATCAATTCACCCTTGGGTAGGCACTGCCTACCTTGCCTACCCTGACTGCATGTCACTGCATGGTTGAGTATGACTAGTGTGCCCACCGTGCATACTTATTTCTCACATACTCAATCCTTGCATGCTATCTAATGTGAACGCACAACATACTAATTTTGACTGATTTTAGACTTAGTATGAGTAGTACGTTAGTATGACATTTCAAACACAGTCTTACTGTCTTTGGACAAGACACTCAACCCTAATGAGGCCCCAAATGGTAGATTAAGGGCTCTGCATGGCCCCTCTGACACCATTGGTGTGTGAATGAGGCTGATTCTGTATAGCACTGGGATTACTTTAAATCAAGTGCATGTACTGTTTCAAAGTGACCTTAGCAATAGATCTACTACCTGTTTGTTAAAGGACCTGTAAGTAAACTTTTGAAGTGATTTTTTTAAGAAATGCAATTTAAAATAATTGTAAAATCTCACAATAATTATATTCTTTTCCATCTTCTTTATTCTGTATGTTTATTAGTAGGGGTGAGTATTATTGGCAAGGATGTTGCGATACCATACGTATCACGATACTTATGCCACAATACAATATTAACGCAATATTCTACCCAGTTAATATCAAAATTAAACGTAGAGATGAAAAATCAAGTTGCTGTATATGTTTATCAGAAGATATTAATCATTCAGAGGACAAATTGAGTCAAAACTATTTTCTTCAAAACATCCTATTTATTATTTATTAATAATGTTTTTGCACAATTTCACTGAAAAAAAGAAAATACAGCATTACACACTGCCATCATAAAATAAATTGCAACAAGTTTCTTTTCACTGAAACTACTGTGTAGAAGTCTCAAAGTAACCATGACAACATAATGATGGCATTGTAACAACTGTAAGTGAGAACATTAAGGATAAATTACCCTGAGTTACTGATAATGCACAAAAATAAGAAAAAAATAATTTCTCCTATGGTGTCAGTTTAAACACTGATGTGAACAGATTATATGAAAATAAAATGTCTGTACATACATAAATATTGCAGATATTACACACTGCCATCATAAAATCAAGTGCATCAAATAACCATTGCAAAACATTGAAAGCATTGTAACCACTGAAATATTGCACAAATACACAAAAATATTGATGAAATATTAAAAAAATAAAAATGTAAAATTTAAATTAAAAAATTTGATTTAAAATTGGCACCCAAAAAATCGCGATATATTGTGAAATCTATTTTTTTCACATTTCACATTTATTAGCTGGTAACTCCTCCCCTGTATTTAGTCTGACTGTACCGACTAGGGTACCAGCATACAGAATGATAAGAACCATATACAATGTCCCCGTGTTTTTTTAAGTTCAATGGTTATTGATTAATCGGCTCCTACAGGTTATAGTAATTCTGAGGGTTTTTACTAAGAGTTAGATTTACTCTGAGGGGTTATACTGATTCTGAGGGGATATAGTGACTCCGAGGGGGTCAGTTTATGCATCCTCACTTGCATTTTCTTCAGGAAATGCAATTGATCAATCTGTTGTTTCTCTGATAGGGAATGGAATTATTTAAAATGTTTTTGTTGCTTTTCATGTGATCATAATCAGGATTGTTTTCATATTCTCGTTCTACTTTGGTGTTATTGTAACTACAGCTTTGTCACTCCGTTGGTTTGGTGTGACAGTTTTTAACCCATGTGTTTAAACTAAAAGCTGAAACTCAGGTTTAGGGACGTGTTTCAGACAACAGTGACAGTGTCACTTCTATGATTAGCTCAAATAGGAATAAGAACTCATCAGCCTCAGTGAGGCCTCCATATGGTTCTGATGTAGGTTACTGAAGTCCCCTCACGACCAGAAACTAAGGAACTCGTTCCATTTCCCAGCCTGTGTGAGTGGAGTTTCCTACCTTAGATGCTCTGTCTGTATGTCGGCCCAATGATGCCCTGCCTATCATCAGTAAACTGAGATATGCTCAGACACACACAGCCCTGATCGATGCATTAGAAAAAGACGTTCATTGAGTCCAAACAGCTGTCCTCCATGATTTTATACTGACCAATGGTATCCTAGTGTTTTATCAATGTTACTTTCAATCAATCGATCTTTATTTATAAAAAGCGCTTTTCATACAAACAAATGTAGCTCAAAGCGTTTTTACATAGTTAAAAATACACCCACCTCGCACAAACCACGCCCACCACACACAGACACACAGGTTAAAATAAGGACAATGGCACATGGCTGGGGACAGAGGACCGTGGGCACAGGGCGCTGAGACAGAGCCCCCAGTCCAGCAAAACAGCAGAAGCTATTCACCATCACTGAGGGCCACGACGAGACAGGACCACTGCAGCCACGGCCCATCACAGCCCCCAGTACGGAGGGTCCCCTCCGAGGAAACACTAGGACAGCAATCCTAAAAGATAAACCTAAAAACTATAAAAATCACATAAAAGAACAATCCTAAAACTATAAAAACAACATAAAAGATAACAATCCTAAAACAAGATAAAAGATAACAATCCAACAACTATGAAAACAACAAAAGATAACAATAAAAACATGAAAGATAACAACCCAAAAATGAAAAGACTATTCTGAACATCATTGTGAGGAGACAAAACAGCATCTTATCCATGTCAACAAGTGTCTGAAACAGCTTCATAACTGGGAATGGGAGGATTATTAGAGATTTATTATAGACACCTGAGGACATTTGAACCTTAGATAGAAGCATACAGAATAGAATTATAAAATAGTACAGGACAAAAGATGGTTTTACATAATACAACTCTTTTTTTTTTTTGTGCTCCTAGGTTACACAGCTAAAGTCTTCTTTAGTCGATTGATTAAAAAAAAAAAAGTGTCTTTTGTGATCCATCAACAAATGTTCTACACAGCCCGCGTTAATGAATGAAGTTAATGACTAAGGCTGAAAATGAACTGTGTATCAGAGCAGCAGCACTGAGATGTTTGAGTTGTTTTGAACTTTTATCACACGAAGAAAAGGCTCAAGACCCACCTTTTCAAATTACTGTAGCTTTTAACTAATGACTTCATCTCTGCTGCATGATCTTCTCTTTTAACTAATCCTTTAGCAATAATACAAGTTTTCTATTAATTTCATAAACTGCCTATCAGTGTGTGAGATCTAACCTTTCTTTTTTTTGTGTGTGTGTGTGTACGTGTGTGTGTGTGTGTTACTAACAGACCGTACTGACCCTCAGTGCACTGCGTCGCTACCTAACAGGCAGCAACACAAACCTGTTCACCTGGCAGCACCTGGAAACAGTTCCCAGCAACGTCCGTGCGACACCGTACCCCATCGCCAACGGGGCCACCATAGTGACCACCAACCCTTACCAAGCCCCGCCCTTCACTGAGACCCTGGACCCTAAGAAACTCACACAGCAGAGGCCCATGGCCCCTGCCTTTTAAAGAGAGAGAGAGAGAGGAAGAAGAAAGGAAGAGTGAGTGAGTGAGTGGCACTGCAGCCCCCGCCTCACTGTTTTAGCAGTTTTCCATATTTTCATGGGATTGGCCAGGATTTTTGGGTCACATGGTCTATGATCTATTCTCACCATGGCAACAGCTGGCTCAGCTTAGTTAGTTGCAACTGTGTGTCGTGAATTCACACACACACACATACACACACACACACGCGCGTACTTACACCTGGATGTGCACACACACTCACACCTTGCTGCATGCTCTTACGGTGAAGTGCAGACTAACATAGATGTAGAGCTGTGATTGTAAAGGGATGCATAGAGCAGATGAAGACTGCACTAACTCTTCTTAAGAAACACAAAATGTGACTTCTCATTCTTTAAGATGAGTGCAACGAAGTTACTTTTACATGAACGTTTTGTTTATTCAGGCGTCTTTTTTTCAGGAAATTTGATTTGCTTTGATGTATCCCTGCGAGTTCTTTCATAAGAAAAAAAACATCAAAGCATTTACTGGCGGCTTTCATGTGTCCTTATGTATCAAAGCAATCACCTCTGAGCAAGACTGACAGTTGGCAATCAAAACATGTCAGGAGATCCAATTTCCTGGAAAAAAAAAAGTTGTCTGAATAGATGAAACCTTAACATATTATTTCAAAAAAGTAAACAAAATGAACGTGCTGGAATTAAGTTCATTTTTATCTTGAGCTTCACCAGTTGGATGTGAATTTGCTGCAAACGTTTCACTCGTGGGGAAACAAAAGATAATGCAGCCTGGATGCTATAATGTTGATTATTTCATTGCAAAATGCTGACTTATGAAATGGACTCATTAATATAGAAATCACAGCACCTCCTTTAACATGTCTTTGTTGGTGTCGTCATGAAATGAAACGCTTGTGGGAATGGGAAAAGCAGGAGTTTAATATGGATTTGCATTGTTGCTGCTGGGGCACATAAATGTAAATGTGTTGGGTGTAAAAAAAAAAAAAAAATCTGCATTTTCTCTGAGGCCATAATTAGATGGAGTTGAATTCATTAACAGGAGCTGCTGTATGTTTGCTTTATTTTTAGATTAAACAGCACTTGTTAAAAGACTGCACTCCTTGCTGTGTGTGTGTTTGTGTCTTATTTATAGTATGTGTGTGTGTGTGTGTGTGTGTGCGTGTGTGTGTGTGTGTGTGTGTGTGTGTGTGTGTGTGTGTGTGTGTGTGAAAAGAACACAATGATGACACTGGTTGTGTAGACAAATAAAAAGTCAGATAGGTGGTAGTTTTATTTCTGCAGTGTCCGATCACGTCGTGGGCATCACTTCCTGCCACCATCACTGTGCAGGGACATTACATCACCACACAAACATTCACTTCTGACAGAGGTTTCAGTGTCATATTCATCAGCATCACCCTACACTACTCATCATCATCATCATCATCATCAGATCGAGCGACATTCAAAAACATAGACTTCACCTCTGTAGTTCATTTCATCCCGGCTGTGTTAATAAAATAGAATCTGATCCTTAACTACAAAGTGAAACAGCATTGTTCCACCTGAATGAGCCCTTCTGCACATTAGCGTGAGTCTTCATCGCCCTCAGAGTCACGACTTAAGATCTGAGGAGCCAGGGGCCCCACCTCCAGCTCAGGCTTGGGAACAGCAGGGGGCGCTAGAACCACATGTTTCTCACTCAGTTGTGTGTGAACTAGCTCTACCCTGAGAATACTAAAGACAGGGACAAGGGAAGTGGAGCAAAGACAGGAGTGATACGCCTACAGGGAAAAGAGGTAGAAACGACCAGGCTTGGGGTCAATTATTATTGTAATTACGTGATTGATAATTCATTACTTTTATGACACAATTATAATTGCTATGGTAATTAAAAAAAACATGTTTGCTTTTGTAATCATTATTGGATCGTAATTTTGTTCAGATAACCGACTGTAATTGGCATGTAAATTATATATATATATATATATATATATATATATATATATATACACATATATACATACATATATATATATACATATATATACATACACACACAGACCCTTTCCAAAAAATTTGAATGTCCAAGGTCCTCCTTTCTGATGAAAGTAAAGTGTGCCTTTCATTCTGGAATCAAGGTCCAAGTGTTTGGAGGAAGACAGATGAAGAACAGAATTCCTGTTTTCATGGGTTTTATGAGCTGGGAGACCAAATTATGTAAAAATAAACCAATAAATACTTAAAATTGTTTAAATTGTGTGCCCCGAATCTATAATCTATGAAAGTTAAATTTTTTGAAATTGAATTGAATTGAATTTTTTGAGGAAATCAAACAACTTTTCCATGATATTCTAATTGTTTGGAAAGGGTCTGTATGTATAAACTGTCAACTAAAATGTAATTAAATGCAAACCTGGGGAAACATGTTACACTTCTAAGGCGTATACATACATAGTTAACAATCATTAAAATATGTTTCATATCAAGTTTACCTGTTAGTTAAAATTGAAATCTAAAGGTATACTGACAGAAAACAGGCTCAGAAACCCACACCAGAAATATTAATACCAATATTTTCATGGATAAAGAAGCCTAACAAAGTAACTAGGAAATGAAAAAAAAACTAATTAGATTAATATGCTTAGTGTATTTTACAGCTGATTTCGGACATGGGTGAAAACTGACCTGTTATCATAAAAGATGCTAACAGAAAGCTAACGCAAGAGGATGGAAGTTCTATGGAGTTATTTAATAAATGCTCAGTATTTGTAATTAAATGTAATTGAGATCGTCATTGTAATTGACTTTTGGGCAAAATAATAATTGTAATTTTAATTGTAATTTTAAAAAAAAAGGACAGTCATCGTAATTGTAATTTAGTTGTAACTGAACATGAATAATTGAGGACGTAATTGCAATTGAAAAATGTAATTGACCCCAACCCTGGAAAGGACCAAAGCCCAGGTCACACTACAGTACATGATATTGATCAATGTTACTTTTCTCAGATTTGGAGATGAAGCTACTTTACAGCAGTGGTTTAACTTCTATTTATTTAGAAACTATGGATGGACACAAGTGTAGATTTTGTCTCAAATACCAATAAAAACTATTCATATAGCAGTGCGTTTACAAATCAAGCAGTTTTTTTTCACAAAGTTAGAAAGGCTGTTCTTTTGTAAAAGTGAAATGATGGATAAAAGAGATTTTTTCTTCTTTGGCTAAAACCATCTTAATTGGATTTGTTTGTACATGATAAACACTGATGAAACAGCCTCGTTTTTTTCTGAATACTCTTTGTTGTTCATCCTCTTATATTATTTAGAGCCATTATTTGCTGTTTGGAACCAAATAACAACCATTGTTAACACTTGTGTTGGTCCTTTGATGCACATAATGTAAGATTCCAGATTTAGACTGTGCCGTCACGTCTCCCGTGTTATCAGGACCACTTTTGTCTTGTATTCTGACCTAGGCTTCAGTTGCATGGATGGGACTGGGAGCAAGCACTGTGGAGGTTAGTGTTAAAGGTCATATAGCTGGGGAGTGCTTCCTACGTCTGAACTAAAGCTATGGTGTAAGACAGAAGAAGAGGTGGTCTTTTCCTGTGTGCATCTCATGTGCAAAAAGCACTAAAAAGGTCAAAGTTCTCATACTGTCAAGTCTGCATAAGTTCTGCTCACACACCCTGGGACATGTTCTAGAGCAGATCCATGAGGCAAAGTGGGACACTGGTCCATCTCCTGCTTTAGGGTTAACTTCAGGTTTGCATTAGTCGTCCACTGAGCTTCCTTCTGGCTGATTAGGAGAGACGGTTGTGGCGTCAAAAGACAGAGTTCGCCTCCTGAGTTCCACACTGCTGTCCATAAGCTGAGGGGCCGTGGGCACTGCTTCCTGCTCCGGGGGCGGGCTCACTCGCTGCTTCCTGTTCTTTCCTGAAACCGGGGAGGCCGAGTGGCTGAGGCGACTCCGCTCCCCAGGGCTAGGGCTCAGGTGTCTGCTGCTGTGTGAGCAGACGGAGCTGGTGATAAGGCTGACCTCCTGGTCGGCGTCGACCTGCTGCTGGACCAGCTCTGAGCTGCACGATCTGGTGCTTGATGTGGACTCATCCACAGGAACCTGCAAAGTGGACACGGTCTCAGCAGCTGAGACGCTCTGCTGGGGGTAGTGTTCCTGTGTGGCCGTCTCACTGTGACTGCGGCTCCTACCAGAGATGACTCTCTGGGAGTGGTTGGACTTCAGCGTGTGCACACTGGACGCTCGCTGCCGTGGTGGAGTGGAAGTGGCAGCAGGTACAGTGAGTCGAGACTCCACCATATCATCAGCTGAATCGATCTGATCCAGAGAGTCGACGCGTACGGCCTCCTGCAAACACCACAAAAACAAACAGGATTCATTGAAAAGGACAATAAATCATAACAAACAAACAAAAAAAAAGATGTGAAAGGTTGAAATTGCTGCTCAAAAGTTTGTTTTGATCTACACTGTAAACGCTTGAGGCAAAAACAAGAAACGCCGCTGGCTAAAGCATAGATATACGTATATACAGTAAACACAGGAGTTTCACAGCATGTTAGATATACAGTAACTGAATTTTGTCAAAGAATATTTATCAAATTAGTTAAGCATTATACAAGTGACCACAAGGCAATGGCAACAAAAAAGTTAATGTGCAAAAGTGACCTATTCAACACCTGACAGCTACTCTTGTGCCTGTCAATAATCAGACAATAAATCCAAAACTTCAGGGAAGAACGAACTCACCCCAGTTGTTTTATAGGAGAACGATGTGTTTGTTGTTGTTTCTGCGTGTTTGGACAGGCAGGCAAGATTGCTGAGTCGAGGCTTTGCCTTTTGGTTTCTTAGGTATGTTTTAACGCACCGCATACAAACTGCGCTCACATGAAGCTGAGGTGTTGAGCAGCGTGACAGAAATGCGTAAAAGTTTGTAGAGGCTCTCTGGGAGACGGGCTCTGGCTTTTTTGGGAACTCTTTTTTTTCCTAATTACAAAATTATTCATTGCATTGGACTGCTAGTAAACCTTAAAATGATGTGCAAAAAACACATTCTTGACGGGGCTATAGCGCCCCCTAGCCCCGATGTAGCGCCGTCCTGCAATACGCAAAACATTTCTAACACTGTAAATAAGAGTGTTTACAATTTCAACCTTTTACAACTTTTTTCCAGCAAATGAACTTTATTTATTTATATTAGTATAGGGCATGCAAAAAAAAAATCATCATCCCTGGCTTTTTGTTTCAAGTAATTGCTGTTAAAAAAGTAGCAAAATGTACATAGTTTTTTTTTGCTGTGTAAAAACACTGATGCAGTACTTTCACTTATAATTCATAAATCTGTGGCAATAACTATATGTTAGATACAAGCTAATTACAGTAAACCTAAAGATGAGTAAGCATTAGAAGGTTAATGACATCATTGCAGCACCAATGCTGTAAATACACAATGACTTCTGCACTGAGCTTTACTTATTAGGAAGCTTATAGAATAAAGAGTAACGACAATGTAATAATTGTGCAATAAACAATAAGATAAGTGACATGTGCTCATAAACAGCACTAATTCTTGATTACTTCTGTACAAAACGTTAATAGTAACACAAGGCGTGCAACAGTGTGAGGTCACCTGCATGTGAATTATAAATGATCTTTGACTCTTTCTTTCCTTTATCGTCACTACATGTTCACCTGTTTTTAGTTCACCCTCTAGGCGCGGGTGCTGCAACAACATGAAGCTGCACATATATACACTCGTCTTATTGAATCACAGTTTAAAGTATTGAGGGAAATGCAGACCTGTTTGATTAGCGACAAATATATCAATAGAACTTATTGGACTCAGAAATACAGACTTGTGTTGGAGATGTGATGCTTCTCTTGGTACTTTTGTTCATATGTTGTATTCATGCCCCAGGATAGATTTACTCTGGTCTAAGATGATCTCCTTCATTAACACTGTGATGTCTTCTACTCTGGCACAACACCCGCTGCTTTGTCTACTGGGTGTGTTACCAAAGGGAAGTGGACTAACTGTCCACCAGATAGTATGGTGTAGAACAGCACTTATTACTGGATGCAGGATAGTGTTGCGACCAGGGCTTTAAATTAACACCTGCCCACCTGTCAAATGTGGGTAAAAATTAACTTTGGTGGGTAACATTGTAGCGTTACTAGTCATTTTGCCTATTGAAGAATGAAACAAATACTAATGTGTCTGTTTGAATCGACAGGCTGCAGAAACAAGGAGACAAGTCATTGTTGTCAGATTGGGCTGTTTTTGAGGGTTTTTGTGTGTGTTTAGATTTTAAACTGTAATGTATATCTGGCAACCCTGCTGGTTGTACTAATCTTACATTTCCCATGAACACTATGTCAAGACGTGTCAACAATTGGCCACGTGCTTACGTTAGCATGATTGTTGGTTTGTTATCGGAGAAGACAAATGGAATGAAGATGTAAAATTAGTTTATAACAAACAAACCAACATGTGGAGATATTGATCTTTCTTACGCAAAGATCCAGCAGCCACTGAACATACGCAGAGAAGCACAGACTCTGAACATTACATTTCACACATGATCTATTTGTTCACCTTTAAAATGTGCACTGTACAGTTTGTGGGGAGTGGGATTTGTTTACATTTGAAGATCATGCATGTTAGTAAAACATTTTTAGTACTGATTACTTGTATTTTTTCTAACTTCCAACAGTGTTCCACGGATCCAATTTTCATCTCGGTTAAGTTTGTTTATTAAGTTATAAGAATACACTTTATAAAAGGTTCACTTCTCCGACACATCCAGCGTTCCATATTGCACCTTTTAGGCATTGTTACAATATTGTTTTTAAATTAAACGTATATATTTTTACAATTTTAATGTATTTCTGCAATCAGCTCAATTAAAAACTATTAAAAAAAACATGAACGCTTAAATCTATTCTGTGGCTCTCATAATGTAGTTTATTTTGGCTGGAAAAAAAATTGTCTGGTGTAAAATCTGCTTGGCTGGTAACTTTAAGAATCTACTAGCCATGCTGGCTGCTGATCCTTTATACTGCAGCATATAGTGATACATTGTTTGGCTGCACCCTTCCAGTGAACTCCAGTTTGCATCTACTGTATATGCATTTGCATAGGTGTAAGTATGTTTACTGTCTCCCTCTGTGTCTGTGTCTGTGTTTGTTTGTGTAGATGCTCCTTTTGGGCTTGGCTTTGTATTATGGTAAAGTACTGTATGTATGTATAAGCTTTTTTAAACTCTTGTTGAAAACTAATAAAAATTGAATTACAAAATATATGTATACACTCGACACCTGCTTTCAAGGTACACTTAATCAATATGTTTAAAAATCTAAAACTAAGAAGGCCAAAAAGCAAGACAGCAACAGTACAAATGATTTATGAAAGTCAACGTGACCTGATGAAGCTCCATTGGAGCATTAGAGTGAAGCAGACTGTGGTTTAGTGCTTCTGACAGTCACAGTGGGACACTGCTAGAAACAGTCATCTAAGAATAAGGTCTTATTTAAAGCATCTGAAGCAGGGGTGTCAAAGTCATTTTAGTTCAGGGGCCAACTATAGAGCAGTTTGATCTGAAGTGGGCAGCAGATTATAGGTAGAAAATTAGTAATTTCATCATAAATATGCTCTAGTTTGCACTTCCACGTATAAATCGTATGTTAAGTATCGAAGGCATCGACAATATCCAAAAAATTAGTGACAGAATATAGTTACTGTGGGAATTTTTCTTTACATTTTCTTGATTTTGTGGAGAAAAAAAAAATATTTAATTTGGGGAAAATTTGCAGTACAATTTCAGGAAAAATGCACAATTTTGGAAAAAGAGTTATAACAATATGAGATTAAAAAATAAAAAAAATGACTGCCATCATCATGTGATATAAGCATTGGAAAACTATATGCCCAATATTGTGAAGTTTCATTGAATAGATGTATTTGGGGGCCTGACATAATAAGGTTTGATCAATGAATCACTTTCTCCTGCTGCCCGGATGCTCTAAAGGACCAGATTTGGCTCCCGGATGTTGAGTTTGACACCTGGGATCTAAAGGGTTTGCAGAAAATAGGCAACAAAACCAAAAACTGGTTTAACATCACAGAGACCATTAAACATATCACAGATCATATCTAGCAGGTTGGTTGTAACTAATTTAATTAGAAATGAGTGAGAATATTGTCCGATATTTGCCATAAAATATAATATCGGTTGACAGCGGTATCTGTTTTTCTACCATTATTAAAACATCAATATGTATTGTTGTTTGGGACAGTACATTAAAAACAAATAAGGCACTTTTTCTATTACTGAAATTGAATAATTATTGTTTTTATTTATTACTTTATTATTTTTTACAGATAATATTTTGTGTGAAATCACATTAAAAGTAGGCTTAATGTGTTTTTTTTGCTGAGATACATATAATAAAAAATTTAATTAGGGTCAATGTACAGTATATATTGGTTAATCTCAGTAAAGAAAAACTTGAATATGTTGATAATATGGACATATTGGATATCAGCAAAAAGCTAATCTGGAACATTTCTAGATTTAATATGATCCAATCGCAGTCACAGATCTCCATCCATGGGAGCAGAGGAAGATCTATAAGTGATTAAAGATGCTAACATACCTGTCTCCGTAGTGTTCTGCCTGCAGAGCGGAAAGATGCTGGTCTCTTGTGGGCGGAGCTCTCGGGGACGTAGGAGGGACTCAGCTTGTTTCTGTCCAAACTGTCCTGTGGACTGAGCCAGTGTCGTCTCCTGTGTGTTGGACTGAGTCTGAGAGACGAATGTCTGTCGATGCTGTGGCTGGACGTGAGTTTTGGTCTGTCTGCTGCGTGTTCTGCACTGAGCCTGTATCCATCGATGCTGTGGGCAGAGCTCAGTCTGTGTCTGTGGGTGTGATGGGCTGGGCTGAACTTGTATCCGTCTATACTGTGAGCAGAGCTCAGTCTGTGTCTGTTTATCCTGTGAGCTGGACTCAGCCTGTGTCCATCCACGCTCTCAGCTGGACTGAGGCGATGCAGGGAGGGTCTGTCTACGTTCTGAGACGTGCTGAGGCAAATCACTGGGCTGGAGCGTCGCCCACAGCTCAACGACGCATGACTGATGGAGGGAAGAGCCCCGGGAACCTGCAGCAGAGAGCCACCAAGGCTGGAGCCCAGGGACGACATGGAGCCTGGGGGAGATTAACCACACACACACACACAAACAGAGAGAAGATAAAAGGGCACATCATAACAGCATCAAAGAGAAACCCACAGGTGTTTCTCCAAATGTAAAGACTAACTGTGACTTTGATAGTGAGATGGATTAGAGCAGTGGTCCTCAAAGAGTCCAGACCAGGGTCAGGAGGGTCAAACTAAAGTCCAGTGGGAGGATTTTGTTCAAAGAAAAAATTACAGAAAAAACATGAATGATAATTATTATCCCTTTAGTTCACTTCCAAATCCTTCAGTTCCACTAAATTCACAAATTCAATGTATTTACCTGATTTATAGGAGAGCTGGCAATCTTTCTATTCCCATTATTGAATCATTTCAATATTTTTAAATCACAAATGGTTCTGTATTGCTAATTTTACCCCAAACTGTACAATGTTGTCAAATAGAAATTTCAAGAAAAATAATGCAATGACGGGAGCACGGTGGATTAGCGGTTAGCACGTCCGCCCCACAGCAAGAAGGTCCTGGGTTCAAGCCCTGGGGTGGACTTGGGTCCTTTCTGTGTGGACTTTGCATGTTCTCCCCGTGCTGCGTGGGTTTCCTCCGGGAACTCCTGCTTCCTTCCACAATCCAAAAACATGACTGTAAGGTTGATTGGAGTCTCTAAATTGCCCATAGGAGTGAATGAGAGAGTGAATGGTTGTCTGTCTGTGTTGCCCTGTGATGGACTGGCGCCCTGTCCAGCGCCCTATGAGCGCCAGAGATTGGCACCGGCCGACCCCCGCGACCCTGTTAAACGGGAATAAGCGGGTATGAAAATGGATGGATTTCTTACCCTTCCTTAGGGAGGGCTGGTGATGGTCACAATTAAGCAATAAAATAAATCAATGTATTTTATTGCAATAACAAAATATGCATTGCTGTCTTATAATGATTGCACTTCCTGTGGTGTTGACCTTTGACAGCATGTCAAAAAAAAAAAAAAAGAAGATGGATAATGCAATGAAAAAATTCTTAAAAGTTAAATACATGAACGTTTTTGCTTAACGATGTTAATTTTGACAGCAAATTTGGAATCAGTTTTAGTCATATTTATAACGCAGTTTATATCAGAATGTAGTCATCAGAAACAGAATATGAACATTTTTTTAATTAATCCCCGAGGGGTAATTTATAAGGCAAAGAGCGGCATAATAAAAAAACAGCAATAATACACAATACAAGGAGCAATAATACACAAAGAGGTTGTTAGCCAAACTGAATGACAAGGTGCAAATTAATGATAAGGGTCAATGATGGCCATGAGAGAACCAGATGCTTCTATATAAGTTAAAAAAATATATATAATAAAAACAATTAAAAAAAAAAAAAAAAATCATAATAATGAAAAAACAAACAAAAAAAAACAGATCAGGACTATTTTAGTTATAGTCAAGTAGTTTTTGTGACTAAATGACATTAATATTTTAGCTGACTAAAATATGCAGGACAAGAGTTTATGCATTTAAAAAAAAAGAATTAATAACCATTTATTAACGTGATATGAAATGGTATTAATGTTTGTAAATACACACAGGGATTTGATGAGATTAATGTGTAAAACCACATTATTGTGAAAAATAATAATATATTTTGATATTTAATAATTTCATTATTTATATTTAGATGCCTCTGAGGAAGACTGACAGTTGGCAGTCAAAACATGTCAGGATATCAAAGTAAATTTAGAGATAAATTTCAAAGTAAATTTCCTGAAAAAAGTTGTTTGAATTAATTCAACCTATAAACATATATTAAACATATATTTTGATAGTTTTTGTGAACATGCATTTCAAAAATAAAAAAATAATTTGTTAATCTAGTTATTATTTTTTTAAATAATGGAGTCAATGAAAACTATGACAAAAATCTTTTTTTTTGACAAAATTAACCCTAGTTCTAAGCGAACTACATACATTGTTTACACAGTTAGGGCACAATTAATTAGGAGGAGAAAATGATTCTCTTTTACTGTATGTAGCTTCCTTTTATAGTCAGAATCTGCAATTTAAGAACATGATGGAGGCTGCAGCTATCATACTAAGGCTTTTTACTTTCTCCTCCTCACAGAAAGAAATACCTAGTCCCCAATGAAAATGACATGCTCTAACAATTAATTATTAACGCCATAATAAATATCTTTCGTTTTTTTATTCATCACTCTTCTAAGCTTCTAATGAAAGTCTAGTAAAGGTGATGGAATAATAAAAGAGTGCTGATGTACCTGAGTAGCTGTAGGCAGAGAGCGCCTCGTGGCCGATTGGAGGATGAGGGGAACATCTGAGAGGCTGCACATACGTGTCACCTGAAAGCGACGCCATGCGTCCCATGCTCAGTAGGTTGCCACGGAAACCCTCCACATCTTCAACTTGCACCTGACACATGATATATTTGTTTATGCTTCGGTACAAATATTCAGCCCTGGCATTTTCTATCCAGACCAGCCCACAACATTATCAGTGACACCATGTAGAAGTAGTTATTAAGTCAGTGATGCTCAACATGTGGCTCTTTATGTCTTCATTTGAATTATTATTCCCCCAGAAAACACCCAGGAAGCTTTTAACCCCTTTTTTTTTACCTATTTCCTTTGGCAATTTTGCAACTTACTTTGTTTTTTGCCCCTGTTCAAAAAGTTCTGACACTTTTTTCAGACTTTAGCTACTTTTTGCCAATAAATATTCCTTTTTTTAAGTACTTTTTCACACTTTTATCCAATTTTTGTCCCACTTTTCATCCAAATGAGCTAACTTTTGTCAAATAAATACCACTTGTTCCCCTTTTTCCCTACATTTTGCCTCTTTTTGTTCAACATTTTTGCCCTTTTTCACAATTGTTTGCCACATTTTGCCCATTTTCCATTACATACCACCTGGTTCCTCTTTATTTGACACATTTTTGGCCACTTTTGGACCATTTTTGGTCACCTGTTATCATGTCTGCCTCCACTCGCTTGTCAAAAAAAAAACGTAGCAGACCGGACCGATCCACTTTGGGTCGACGGCCCACCGGTATGCCAGATGGCCAGTCCCCCCCACTGGCTGTGAGTTACCTGTGCAGGTGTGTCTACGTTGGGCTCCAGGTCTCCTCCTACAGACGCAGAGCTGAGGCGTCGGCGCGCCTCCTCCCTCTCCTCCCGCTCCTTCTTCTCCTCCCGCTCCTTCCTCTCCTCCATCTCTTCTAGCTGAGCCTCCTTGTTGCTCTCTTCCAGATGCTTCATCAGCACGGCCACGACAACGTTGACCAGTACAAACTGAGCCGTGAGGACGAAGGTGACGAAGTAGACGGGGGAGATCAAAGGCAGGTATGTGAGGCAGTGTCGGTCCTGTGGGCGGCATTCACGCAACGTGTCCTAGAACACACAAACGAGCAAATTAAATTACAGCTACCGTACAGCAATGCTTGGGGCCAGGCAGTTTGAGGCAAAAAAGGGAGCAGTTGTTAGTGTTTGCACCTAGACAGCATGGAGCTGTAATTTAAAACAAACTAACAGGTTTTTAAGATAAAACTTTTCCAAACATCATCTACAGTGACTCCATAATTGTGTCATTCATTTATTAACATTGAACAAGTATTTAGCAATGTTTTTGCAAGTAAATGTTTACAATGCCATTTGCAGTCCAATATTTTAATGCACTGTATGCTCAATTTTGATAAATCAAAAATCTGTTTGAAATATTTGTGTGGGACAGTCTGAAGTTTTGGTGTCAATTCATCAAAGAATTGTGGGTTAAGTTTTTTTTGTACCTGTATATAGTATATATGTTATTATTATCAATAACACAGTAATACTAATAATAATAATACATATAATTTTTTATTGTGTTCATATTTAAATAGGTAGCATATTATAATTATCACTTGTGCATGGGTAGTATATAACATTACTGTATGTACATTGTTTATGTATATAGATGTAAATAACGTGTATAGGTGTCTGTATATTTATATATATATACACATGTATAGATATATTGGTTATATTGATTATATCAGACATGTTCCTCTTTTTTGAAAGTGTAAATGTTTTATTGAAATCTTCTTACTTTGTGTTTTTCACTTGTTTTGGAAATTAACTTGTTTTATGACATTCCTTCTAATTTATATGTATTTTTTTTGTTTTCACATTTTCAAAAATAAATAAATCAAATATCTATTCAATCAAATAAAGTTACTAAAAGAGTTTTCCTAGAAGTCAAAGAGCATAGGTGCTAATTTATAGAGCAGGGGAGGCAGTCGCAAAACATTTTAACTTAAATTAATGAAGTAAATGGTCATTGTTCACATGTTAAAATTGACATGGAACATAAATTAGCCATGGAAAATGTTCATGACTAATACTACTGTATCATTACAAAATAATTGAATCTTTTTTAGAGTTGTTTTAGAAATTGTTCTTTTTTCCAACAGTCTCCCAATGTTGTCTCCAGAAAGAAACCAGTACAGCCATTGGCCCTTAAAGAAGAGTGTTCTTCTTCCCTTCTCCAACAGAGGGAGGTGTTTATCTGAGTGTGAGGAAAACTTCAGCCCGTAACAGCTCTTAACATGTTGTCTTTTCATCTTCAACAAAAGAAAAAAGGGAACAGGAATAACCTTCATAATCCCATTCCAGTTGTCTCCTGTGGACACCCTGAAGAGTGTGAGGAAAGCCATGCCAAAGTTGTCAAAGGTTGCATGACGACTAAGTCCTTCACACGGATTCTCCTCTGAGCACTCTGAAAGAGGATGAAAGGAAGGTTAGAGATAGTACATGTGGGTGTGTGGATGGGGTGTGGGGTGGGGACAAGTGTGTGTTGATTAGTGCACTGCCTTTATATTCACATCAGATGCAACTGCACAAAAAAATGCACTTGTGTTACGTAATCCACAGTTTCTCACCAGTGTCAGATGAGGCACATACACACACACTTCAAAGACACCGGCAACAATCACATGCATGAACACACTCACACACGTTTGTCATGCACACACACACACACACACACACAACACTAACCCAGTTTTCCAAAGAGCTCAACTCCCAGAGCTGCATAGATGAAGAACAGCAACATGAAGAGCAGACCCAGATTCCCCACCTAGACGGACACAGTACACGCACACACAGATATATAGTCACACATACACAGAGAAATAGACATGTACAGTGTACTGTACGCCCAATGAGAGTGGGACACATAAAGCCAACGGATAGAAAAGGGCGTTGGGACAGTGACCGCCAAGCGTTGCTGTGACAAGGGTTACTACCAGGGCTGGGGTCAATAATTGATCATTAATAACAATTATGACGTAATTATAATTGTTATCTGTTGGTGTTGTAATTGTAACTTAATTGTAATAGAGTTCAGGTAATTGACTTTGTAATTGTAATTGATATGGAAATTCTATTAATAAAAAAAACTATTAATTCCAATTTAATTAAACGCAAACCTGGGAAACCATGTTACAGTTCTATTGCTTACACATACATAGTTAACAGTTATTAAAATATGTTTCATATTGTGTAGTTTTCCATCTACCATGATCATTTTACCATTTAAAAACTATTATTATTATACATCAATTTTGTATAGCGCTTTTCTGGGTACTCAAAGTTGCTTTACAATGAGGGGAGCTGTGTTGAGGTTTGGTGCCTTGCTCAAGGGCACCTCGGCAGTGCTTGACAGGTGCCCTGGCACCTCTCCAGCTACCAGAACGACTTCCATTTTTTTAGTCCGCACCGAGACTTGAGCCGGTGATCCTCTGGTTCCCAACCCATGTCCATATGGACTGAACCACAGCCACCCATAAAAAAACGTGCAAGTATAAATCTAGAAAAAGGCTCAGATGCTCACAGCAAAAATATTAATAGCAATATTTTCATTGATTAGAAAGATGCAAAACAAATTGGATGATAGATAATATTTCTTAGTCTATTTTGCAGCTGATTTAAGACATGGGTCAAACTGACCTGTTATCTATCTATGCTAACAGAATGCTAACACAAGAGGAAGGTCACATTTTATGGGCTTAGTAATTGTGATGAATTGCAATTGACTTTCAGGGAAAACAATAACTGTTGGAAAAAATGCTGGTGAACGTAATCGTAATTGAGTTGTAATTGAACATGGATAATTGTAATTGAAAAATGTAATTGAGCCTAACCCTGGTTACTAGCTCTCCTCAAACACTAAGAGAAGCCTTTATCTCCCCTGGGGCAGAAAAACACCTCAGATTTTTGTTTGATAAACACTTTGATAGCTTTGATCCAGCCCTGACGAACCACACACATCCCTGTTTATTCTATTTCTGAATCCATGTGGAGCCTTTTGTCATGATGGGAGGAGCAGAAGATGTCTAATGAGATGATGGCTACACTTACTGATGAAGCACAGGCGAAAAGCGCCGCTGCAAGGACCTCCAGTTTGATCATTGGAGGCAGCGCTGTCACTTGAAATACATGCACGAGTGGGTGGCAGCAAGGGATCATGGGTACTCTTTCTATTCCTGAAATTCCCACAGGTTAGTTGGGAGAACATGGGATCACAGTAACTGGGGTTGTATGAAGGTAGATGATTTCCGAACAACGTGAAAAATTCAAAGGGAGGGTCACAAGTTGAAATGCACCTCAAACAAGTTTAAAAAGGTCTCCCAGTTCTTTCCACTTTCCCTTCTCCTTTTTTCTTCATTTCTTGTGGAGTCTCTGGAGGATTCACTGAGCCTGGAGCTATGGTCGATGCTCTGGAAAGCTCTCCCCCACAACGTATTTAAATAAGACAAGCCATAGCACAGGGTGGGCTGCACTTCAATCTCAATAGCGTTCACAGTGAGCTCAATCATCGTGTCAATGAAAAGCAACACACCAGTAATTAGAATTCATCCAAAGGGGAAACCTGAACATGGGTGAATGAAAGCCACATGAGGAGAGCTTTTTGACTTTGATTCACGAAAGGTTTTGATCTCATGTTAAAAAAGTGAGAATTTAATTCATGCTCCAACTTCACTTCAGAATCATAAAGGGAATCACTTGGTAAACCTTCCCCAAAACCAGGATGAAAGAATGATCTCGGAGGATGTGAACAACCTTGGTTTTCCCCCGTCTTCCTGTCTGTCTGTCTGTCCGGGCAAAACCGGATGCTACAGAACGATCTGCACATCTGAAACTACTAACCTGATTGAAGCCTGCTGCTTCCAAAGCCTGCACCGCCCTCCACTCATCGCCACATTGTTCCATCCTTACGGATGTTATCGTCATGACTGCTTTTTATGAGGCCTTGGCTCAGAAAACCGAGCTTTTTTCACATCCTCATCACATTCTCATCTTTTCTCATTTGTACAGAAACTTTGGGATCTACCAGCACTTCACGTTTAATACCAAACCGCCTTAGCAGCACTCAGGTTATACTGTATGTATTTACCAATAAACTACATATTTTCTATGGTGTTTTGAACACTGTTTCATCACAGGTAGACTTTAAAGCTCACCTGCCTTCCTGCTTTTGGGAACCAATCCCCTATACTCACTAAACCAAAGCCAGTTTCGTAATACAGCATACATCTACAGTCATCTGGAAAAACGAGTACAATGGTAAAACTACTAGAGACAACATTTTTTGATCAGATAAAAACATAGTACAGGCCTCATAGGTCAATAAATCAAGGGTATGCTGCTAGAAAAAAAATAATGTAAAAATTGCCGCTCAAAAGTTTTTTTGGTCTCCACTGTAAACAACTTATTGACATTGTCGTAAAAATTATGCGCAATGCATTGTGGGATGTGAGGTCCTGTAGACGGAGCATAGAACTGTTTTTACTTCATTCTTACCAGGATTTCTGGTGTTTTCTCCAACTGAAAGATGTGGGAGAACAATGCAATGGTGGATGTTATTTTGGGGATTAAACGTAAAGATCCAAATCCGGCCGAAATTGAATGTCTGGTGGAGTGAGGCGATATCACGGGGAATACAAGAACACAAATGGTGTAAAGCAAATAACTGCCCTTCTTGTCTGGCAAAGAAACACAAGAAATCCCAATGATAAAGTAAAAACACTCCACATCCCACAATGCAATGCGCAAAACCTTTCTGACAATGTCAATAAGAGAGTGTTTACAGTGGAGATCAAAACAAACTTTCCAGTGGTAATTTCAACCTCTTATCTTTAGATATTTGATTTATTGATCCATGAGGCCCATACATTATCTCTGTCTGATAAAAATATAGAAGAAGTATTGAATCACACAAATTTCTACAGGTTTGCGCTTTTTTTCAAGAAAACATTGACCAAAAACGTATATTATATGTTGAAATCTGTGGCTAATGGGTTTAAAGGGGCAATAGCTTTCATACTGTAATTATTGCATTTGGCTGGTTTACATGATTATTAATATTATTGTTAGATTAACTATTCTCCTGTGAATGGAAGTTTGTTTGTGATGAAATGAGTCTTTCCAGGATCACTGATGCATTCATTTGGCTGGTGTGATTTATACTCATACTCGATGCTTCACTATTGAAGCATTTCCCAATGTTCAGGCTCAGGCATACTGCAGGCTTTGTTGCCATTTGTGGCTCTTGCCAGAGATGTGATCGTGTCTGGATCAGCCTGTTAGACAGAATTCTTTCTGAAATCCTCCAAAAACATTCTACTATAGAATCATCTAATTATCTTTGTTGAAAGAAAATCATAATATGTAACTGTTTGTGATGGAAAACGCTCAATTATTCGTTGTTAGCTATAATTTGCCAGCTCTGCTAATTAGCTAGGATTTCCTCGTGTTATCTATCGCATTCCTCTAACTCTCTATTATACAACACATGCTATTAAGAAAATAAACAGTGGTTAAGTATAACAATAATTAGGTAGTATAACAAAACAGAGGTGATTGTTTCAAATAACAACCAATGACAGTAAAGAAAAAGTTAATGAACTACTAAGGCTGCAACAACGAATCGATAAAATGTATATAAAAAAAACGACTATTAAAAGTAGGGATGTAACGATTATTTGTAAGGCAGTTAAAAATCAATTCATAGGTATCAAGGTTCACATCGATGCTGTGAAAATTGAATCGCAGTACTTTTTTTAAACCAGAAGTGTTGGCGAAATCTGCTAATACTTTCTTTCTGGCTGCCTTCTACTCTTAAAAATATTCATAAATAATTCCATACTCCTTTAGCACTGAAAGAATATCTGTAATATTACGTGAATATCTGTAAAAGTCACATTTTTCTGTCTCTGTCTGCTAGCATAGCATCTCTTCTTCACTGCAAGATATCTGCATGCCAACCGACCACTGGGTTACCAGCGACTTCTGCTGGTCCAAACAAATATCTGACACAAATACAGTGAAATTAAGGTTTTTTTTTAAAGTCCAATTGCTAAGGCACAAAATACATTTTCAGTTGCACTCTTAAAAAGAAAAAAACTATTATGCAGTTTTGCATTGTTTACTATAGAACCAGAATTCAAATTAATAGGCTTCTTATTCATTTGTATTATTCCTTTTATTAAGTTCATTCAAGATTTATTTTTAGTTAAATTGCATTGTTTTGAATAGATTATCAAGGGATTCTTTTGACAATGAAAAATAAAAGGAAAATAGTAGTTTTTTCCGCCAAAAAATAAAGGAATATTTTTCAGTCATTTATGTACAGTCCCATTTTGTAAAATAAATCGTGAGAAAATCGTATCGTGAACCCAGTATCGTGAATTGAATCGTATCGGGAGCTGAGCGAATTGTTACATCCCTAATTAAAAGCGTTGGCAACAAATTTTATTATCGATTCGTTGCGTCGTGGAATTTATGTCACTGACTGTGACGCAGAGCCATCTGCTTCACCTGCAGAGCTGTGTGTGCGCACAAGACTGTTTGTGTGTGCGCGCACGAGTGTTTGTGTGTGCGCACCACGAGTGTTTGTGTGTGCGCACCATGAGTGGTTATGTGTGCGCGCACGAGTGTTTGTGTGTGTACGCACCACAAGTGTTTTTGTGTGCGCGCACGAGTATTTGTGTGTGTGCGCACCACGAGTGTTTGTGTGTGTGCGCGCACGAGTGTTTGTGTGTGTATGCACCACAAGTGTTTTAGTGTGCGCATGCACCACAAGTGTTTTTGTGTGCACACACGAGTGTTTGTGTGTGTGCGCACCACGAGTGTTTATGTGTGCGCACCACGAGTGTTTCTGTGCGCACCACAAGTGTTTATGTGTGCGTACCACGAGTGTTTGTGCGCGCACCACGAGTGTTTCTGTGCGCACCACAAGTGTTTATGTGCGCGTACCACGAGTGTTTATGTGCGCGCTCCACGAGTGTTTATGTGTGCGCGCACGAGTATTTGTGTGTGTGCGCACCACGAGTGTTTATGTGTGCGCGCACGAGTGTTTGTGTGTGTACGCACCACAAGTGTTTTTGTGTGCGCGCACGAGTATTTGTGTGTGTGCGCACCACGAGTGTTTGTGTGTGTGCGCGCACGAGTGTTTGTGTGTGTATGCACCACAAGTGTTTTAGTGTGCGCATGCACCACAAGTGTTTTTGTGTGCACACACGAGTGTTTGTGTGTGTGCGCACCACGAGTGTTTATGTGTGCGCACCACGAGTGTTTCTGTGCGCACCACAAGTGTTTATGTGCGCGTACCACGAGTGTTTGTGCGCGCACCACGAGTGTTTCTGTGCGCACCACAAGTGTTTATGTGCGCGTACCACGAGTGTTTATGTGCGCGCTCCACGAGTGTTTATGTACGCGCACCACGAGTGTTTATATGTGTGTGTATCACAAGTGTTTACATGTGTGTGTGCATGCGTGTTTGTGTGTGTGCGCACCACGAGTGTTTGTGTGTGCGCGCATGATTGTGTGTGTGCACCACGAGTGTTTGTGTGCGCACCACGAGTGTTTATGTGTGTGCTCACCACGAGTGTTTGTGTGAGTGTGTACAGAGTTTTTTGTGTGCGCGTGCATGAGTGTTTGTGTGTGGGCGCACAAGTGTTGTTGCGTGTCCGTGGAAAATCTGTAACTTAAAATTCTTTAGAGTGTAAAAAAACATTAAAACATAAAAAAATATACAGTATAGATTTTATAAAGCTGATGAAGTTTCCATAGCAAGATATCGAGTATTATCTTCTTTGCTATCGTCATCGTTCATGTTGATTTTAGCCAGTATAATTGGTTTTCAGTTCTTCCAATAATCCAGAATAGCCTGGTTTTGGTCTGTCCCTTTTTAACATTTGTTCATGTCTTCGTCTTGTTTCCACCCCTTTCTCGTGAACAGTAATCCAGACAGTCAACCTCAGGTTAAAAAAATTAATTAATATCCAGCATCATGGTACAACTACTGCATGTTTATGAAGCTTTCTACTACTAGTCCATTCCAGTCCATTAACACTAACGTGTTAATGGACTGGAATAGAAAAGAATGACAACATAAAAGTCCTTATTATACAGTATTATATTAGGCTTTTCTTGAATCACTGTTTGGAAACAAAACCTCAAACATTCAGCCTTTGCAAGAATTAAAGTGCAAAGGCAATGCCTGTGAAAAATGTCACAAATGGGCATCCAGTTCCTTTATCCAAGCTGGTAAACCTTGAGTATAATTGACCATATAATCTTGCAGGTGACATCAATCAAAAACAATAGCCTCCTTTTTCATCTTTTGAAATAAAACATTGGTTGTAGCTGCTGTAAAGTCACTAAAATGGTGTTTGATGACTGTCTCAGCATACAGTATGAGTCATTGTGGATTTAGTTAATAAAGTGTGTGGCAAGGTTTTGCAATGCATGTTCTCCTGGATCATGTATGAGATTATTACCCAGTGTACTGGTGACATGTTGAGAGTGTACTCAACCTTCCACCATTGGATAACTTCTGACCCTGAATAAGATAAGTGTGTACAAAAGGGTGGAGAGATGAGTTATCCTCACAGAGAGCTAAAAGCTACTCCACTGCACCAGAGCAGCACTTGTAATGAGTCATTAAATTACGGTTCATCAAAGAATTATCAGATGGTAGTTAGCTCTTTTGGAAATGCGAAGATGTCCTGAAGCTTTTGTAGTGATTATAATGTGTCGCTGGTTAAGCAGCCACTTGGGGAATCAGTGACTTTGGTAAATCATAGAGGAGGCAGTGAACGTCTCATAAATCGCACCATTAAACTGTCTGTGTTTCATCAGAACCGGACCAGCAGTTAAACAGACATAAATCAGTGTGTGTCCTACCTGTGGCAGAGCCTGCATCACTGTGTCCAGCAGAGCTCTCATCCCTGTGGCCATCTTCAACAGCTTCAGCACTGAAACATGGACAGTGTGTTAGCTTAGATAGTGTAGCGTAAAGCTACTGTGCTTTTTCCTTATATGCAGAGGTGAAAGTAATGGATTACAATACTCACGTTACTGTATTTAAGTTGCTTTTATGGGTACTTGGAGTTTTTGAGTATATTTCTGAATCATTCATTCATTTCTTTATTCCTTACATGAAAATGCATAGTTGTATAAGCCACATACGGTTCACACTTTCAGTGTTTTATACATTTCCATGACCAGAAAGGAGCAGATGGAAGAATAATATTTTTATATTTATCTGCCCACTTTTTTTTTTTTAAAAAGATCATATTATGGTTTTATCTCTGTTCCCTCCACCATCTCCTGAACTCCAACATACTTTATAATATTTATTTAAGCATTTTTACAATGAACACATCCAATCAAAATCAAAAATCAAATAGATACAGTATGACGCAAGTATTTTTTTTTGTATCTCTTTAAATTCCAAAATATTTTTTACTTTTTAAATCTTTCTTTTGAGAATTCCATGCTTATACACCAGCAACAGACAAGCACATTTTGTTTCAAATTTGTTCGTGATATTGGATGTTTAAAGTCATACCGCCTTCTATGATTTTCATCTTCAGAAGTAAACAAATAACTTTTGTAAGTCCTGTGGAAGAGATTTGTTTCTAGCTTTGTCTTTTAGTTTTGATAATCCTGACTTAAAGAGTAGCTAAACCCCAAAACCATGTTTTTCTGCTGAATTCAAATGTATTTGGGTATGAAGTAGTGCTGTTGATTGATCCTGGTCCAACTCTCAATATTTTAGTCAAAGTACAGTATTTCAATTTGCTATATTTTGTTGTAAATTGTCAGGGTGACTGCCCTGTATGGGTTGAAACCCAGGCTATTACAATTGATTTTTGTTATTGGCTGAGAACAAGATCATGTGACATTTGGGACCATCTTGCATCACAAACAAGCACTGTTAGCCCCGCCTCTTTTATAAAAACTAGCACCTGTGGGCTCTACAATCTGTGGTGAGTAGGTTGGATTGAGAGAAGAGTGAATAGAGAGATATGTAGCTAGTTGACATAGCATAGATTTTTCATTGGAGATATTATAGTATAGACTGGGTGTGGCTTAACCTAACCCGCCCATAATCAAGACATTTTTTAAATTTCCTGCATACATCGCCAGAAGAAGAACTAGGCTACTGCTGCCCATCTGGACCAAACTAGGAGACAGTTTGGAGAAAACAAAGAGGCTGATGATAATGTAAATCCCTGTCCGCAACTTTCTGACATATCATATACAGTAGAACATCACACTGCTTACACACCATCTACACTGATGTCCACCCCATACTGATAATCATTCCACTCACACATAGTCTGACACCAGGTGTTTCCTTGTAGTCAGACCTGCTAATATTGTATCATGTTTTTCTGCAGTCAGTGCCTTCTCCTCGCCCTTCTCTCTTCTCTGTTTCTGGTGTCTTGACGCTGGAGCTGCCAGTTCCTGATCTGTGGTTCACAGCTCAACTAGTCTGTGAAACTCTGATGTTCTTTCTCTCTATCCTGTTCTGTTCTCCTCTTTCTGTCCACTAACCCCAACCAATCGAAGCAGATGGCTGCCACCTCTGAGCCTGGTTCTGCTGGAGATTTCTTCCTGTTAAAAGGGAGTTGTTTCTTCCCACTGTTGCTGATGCTTGTTTATGTGGATTTGTTGGGTTTTTTCTTTTTTCTTAAGATTTTCTTATTTTGATAGCACTTTGAGATGATTGTTGTATTTTGCGCTATATAATGCGCTATAGTGTTTTTCAAATGGGGGTACGTGTACCCCTAGGACAGACAAAGGCAACTGGTGGCCCGTGGACCAGATGCGGCTCCCTGTCTAATTTTATGCGGCCCCCAAAGTAAATGTACAAAATGACAGAAAAATACACAAAACAAGAATACATTAAAAAAATACAAAGAATTACAAAAAGCGTCCTACACTTTAAGTAAGATTTGAACGCACCAGCAGGGGGAATCCTGCTTCAAACAGCTGGATTAGAGCTACAGGCTAGCGGTTCGTTGTCACAAATGAGGTGAGCAAGAACCGACACATCCCAGCCTGTCATTCTCTGTCACACGCACACGCACACACACACAGGTGTAGTGGCAGGTGTGGCGTGAGTGAAGCTATAGCGATCAGGTGCACTTCAATATGTAGTACCGTCTGCGTGACATGTAAACACTTAGAAAAAATTGTTAGGTGTCCAGGTGCGCAGGCGTGTACACGCGTGCAAGTCAGTAAGTGTGTGTGTGTTGAGTGTTGTATCCTGTCCAATCACAGCATAACAGAACGTAACACTACAGTCACTACAACTCTATGGACGGGTGTCGTGACACAGACTGTAACAGGACTTATACACTCACACACACACTTACTGACTTGCACGCGTGTACACGCCTGCTCGCCTAACAATTTTTTCTAAGTGTTTACATGTCACGCAGGCGGTACTACATAGTGAAGCGCACATGATCGCTATAGCTTCACACACACACACACACACGCACGCACGCACGCACGCACGCACGCACGCACGCACGCACGCACGCACACACACACACACACACACACACACACACACACAGAATTTTGTCAAAGATTGTGACTTAGCAAAGAAGTTTAAGAACCCCTGACATATAGGAAACGCATCAGTATCATATAACGCAATGTAAACTTTGCCTACCCAAGGATGTTACCGCTTTTAGGACTTCTGCATCAAACTTGAGTTAACACGTAAAGGTAAGAAGATGTATCGACCCGCTCCCGGGATTACAACACAGTGCTGTTAAAATGGGACGATTAGTTAAGTTTCTTAATTCACTCAGAACGTTTTAAACAGAAACAAGAGGTAATATTGCTTTATTCCAGGCAACCAGACTCCATTAGAAAAACGTTCAGTTTTGCCTGCAGAAACCAAGCATTGCTCGTCAACTGCTGCCTCATCACATGTCGTGAACTACAACGTTATTTGAGAACGTATCTAACTGTTTATTTATTTAAAAAATAATTGTACATTTTGACAAACCTTTTATTGTATACAGATGCCTTTATACATGAGATGTTTACTGTATGCATGGGAACCGTGGCAAGATTTATTACCAAAAATAAACATGGGGGGTGAAAGTACTCAAAGTAACTTTTATTTTGAGTACTATTTAATTGAGCTACTTTTTTTTACTTCTGCTTGAGTATTCTATGTATGACTTACTTGTACTTGTACTTGAGTACAATTTGAATCAAGTAACAGTACTTCTACTTGAGAAAGATATATCAGTACTCTATACACCTCTGCTTATATGCCCAGTGCTTGTGCGTACCTCGTGTTATCCTCAGGACCCTCATGATGCGTATGATGGTGGGGTTGATGGGCAGGGATGCATTCAGGTCTATTTCCTCCAGTGCAATCCCCATAATGGACAGCAACACAATGGCGAGGTCAAGCTGGTTCCACCTTAAAACACAACAAACACACACTCTTTCAGTGTCAGTGGGGAAAAAAAAACACTATATTGTGTGTTTTTCTGTTGACGGGAAATGAATACCTCTCTTTGAAGAACCTTCGCAGGCCAAATGCGATGAGTTTGAGTATGGCCTCGAAGACAAAGACCACAGTGAAGACGTAATTGCAGTACTTCAGTATCTCATTGAGGTACTGCGGGACACACGGACACACACACACACACACACCTGAAAAAGTCTGCTGGGGCTGCACCGTACCGCCGCATAATGCTTCATTACTATGGTTCTAGGACAGGTAGTGAGAAGTGTTGCCATGGATACCTGAGGCTGGTTGTAATGCTCCATGCTCATAGTCAGGAGGTTTGTGAAGATGATGATGGTGATGAAGAGATCAAGGTAGTGACTGGTGCATACAGTGTGGATGGATCGACGTAGCGGGGAGTAGTCGGCGTAATATGGTTTCTCCAGGGCCCCTGTGTCGCGCACACACACACACACACACACACACACACACACACAGAGAGAGAGAGAGAGAATGAAACACCATAGAAAAAAATTATATGGAGCATAAAGTCACTAATGAAGTGGATGCCAAGTAGCATCCACTTTGTGTGTGTGTGTGTGGGTGTGCGCGCGGACTAAAAGTGCCAACTCAGCAACTCAGTCCTATCCATCACACACACACGCACTCTCTGTGGCACCTCAAGGTGTCTTTGAACGAAAAACCTTCTCTGTTTGCTGCCAGACAGTTCACTTAGAAAGAGAAAAGCACTACAAAAGATTACACTGCAGAGCGAGTGAGGGCTCTATATAATATGAATAGGAATAATGCATCTGCTCCTGCACTATACGTGTAATATAAGTGATAGCATTATTCGATTGATGCTTTATGACAGCGATATCATTTTATCTAAAGAAGGAGGACCAACATTTCTGGTGAAATATGTGCAGAATAGAAGAAGTCAATCCTAAATATATTGTGTTGCTCTTCTTTGTGTCAATGACCTGAACAACTCACTGTACATAGCTTAACCTGCCCTGCCTTCCAGTATGTGTTTGTAGTAACATTGATTTTTCATGTTGTTTAGGCATTGAGCCAGCAACCTTCAACCATGAACATACCTGTGATAACCACAGCCAAGGAGGTCATATTTTCATCATTTGTTTTTAGTTATTTATTTTTGTCTGTTAGCAGGATTGCGGAAAGAATTATAACCAAAGATCAGGGTTGGGTCAATTACATTTTTCAGTTACAATTATGTTTTCAATATACCCATATCACAATTATTTTTTATCCTCATAAAGTCAATTACAATTACGTTTTCAATTACTAAAGTTCATTTACAATTAATCACAATTATTGAGCCTGAAACAAATAACCTAATAAAAGCTAACCTTCCTCTTGTGTTAGCATCTCTTATGATAACAGGTCCTAAATCAGCTGTAAAATACACTAAAACAAATATCTATCTTCAAATTTCTTTATTGGTTACCTTGTTAGGCTTTTTTATATTCTTTTTAATAGTAAAACGTATATGAATAACTATACATACTGTATGTGTAGAAGTGTACATAGAACTGTAACATGGTTCCCCAGTTTTGCGTTCAATTACAATTTAACATTTTTATATGGAATTTTCATGGCAATTACAGTTACAATGTAAGTTATCTGAACTCAATTGCAATTTAATTACAATTTTGTCATATTTGTAATTACTTATCGCAACACAATTACAATTGTAATTGACTCCAACCCTGCCAAAGATAGACCTTATAGGCCATGGAAGATTCCATACATTTTGCAGGGGATCCTGATCAATATACAGATTCTGGATCAGTTCCAAAAATCTAAAAATCCCTACCTCTCATCATTGGATAAATTCCCAAAAGTCATATCTCTTTGACTTTATGAAATTTGACCCAGTTTTGTCGAGTTGGTTCTTCAATTATCTCACAGATCTGATCCGGAATGCACATTTCATCAATAAAATGGGAGTATCCATACATTTGGACCTACTGTACCATTATCGATGGGGATAGACATTTCTTCCAAACCTTTAAAGTGTGAATGATCATAGTACCATGATCAGGATCACTGATCAGATAACTGTCAATATCTGGCAAAGAGAATATTTGGCCCAACTGTCCATTCTCCGGCTGCAGGAAGCTGGTAGTCCCTCCGCTGAATACTCTCTGAACCCCCAACATCAAAGAAAGAGCCCGCGGCATTTCTTTGGAACAAAATAATTGCTTTTTCAAAGCTCCTGCTTCAGATTCTCTCTTCAGTTTGATTTAATGCCACATTCTCTAAAGTGTTAAGTTTGGCAGCTATTTTTGGAACCAAACAGTTTATATTGGCAGAAAGGAAATGATAAAAAAAAAAAAAAAAAAAATCACCCCTCTGCTTTTGTTTGACTAATACAGTAAATAAATGAACAGATTTTGCAGATTTTCTGCATATAAACATTACAATAATTAAAGTAAATGCCCTTTGGAAGAATACATCTATTAACATGCTACCCATCGTATACATGTACGTGTGCTGAAATGTAAACTACCTGCTGAGGTCAGCAGATCGCAGAGATTTTTTTGATATTTAACAATATGAAAGACTTGCAGTTTGTTATTTTAAAAAATTCTAGTAGTTTTATTTAAATTATTATAGTGTAATATTTATTTTCATATTGTCAAAAAAAGTAATCAAAATCAGTTATAGAAAAAAATACAATCTTTTTATTCTATGTATATTATTACATAATATATAAATAATAATAATAACAATAATAATAATGATATAAATACCCATTATATTATATATGAAAAATATGTAATAATATTGTATTTTAGTACATATGAACTATGTAACTATATTATTCAATAATAGCATCTATTATGCAAGCACCTATACTTATTGGATTACATTATTTTTTATTGTTATCCATATAACAGTTACTTTTATAGAACTCAAATCATATTCTTTATCAGCATTAAATAGCATCTGCTAATGAAGTCATTGAGTGCAGTTGTGACAACCATCCCCAATGGGTGGTTGGTTGTCAAACATCATTATTTTAATGGGCATAGATGAAAAACTAAAATAATAATTGGGCAATCTTTAAAAAACATATAAAAGGTCTGATTATAGTTGTATTTTACTTAAACCTGATAAAAAAAAAATGTTCAATTTAACCACAATCAACAGCAAAACTGAAAACATGCACCAGTGATTGTGAGCCAAGAACAGAAAAACTGTAATGTTATATTTTGTCAGACCGGAGGCCAAAATTTATGTCTGAGGCATTGTTAAGGTTTTCTATCTGCTGTATTTCCTGCTTCTTGGTGAAAATGGTGATTTCTCCCTGAGTCTGAACCTACGGTTAATGGATTTTCTAGGTTATGACAAAAAGTCTGAGCGTTTCTATATCCACACAAATAAAACGCATCAAAATATATGACAGTGTTTGCATATTGACATGTGACATCTAACCCCAAAGAAAATGAGACAAACATGAAAGTTTTAGCAACAACACTCATGGCTAGCAACCACATGCTGTAGCCGAGCAAAGAAAAAAACTTCCCAAACTGAAGGTGTTTCTTTCTTCTTCTAAATCAGGAACTGTCAAACTCATTTTAGTTCAGGGGTCAAATATGGAGCAGTTTGAGCTCAAGTGGGCCACAGATTTTATAATGTAAAACAAGTAATTTCAACATTATTGTGCCCTAGTTTGCACTTCTACGTATACATAAAATACAAAATATGTAAGAAACCGACCACATCCAAGCAATAAGTGACAGATATGAGTCCCAACAGGGTCTTCACTTTATATTTCCCAGATTTTGTCACCAATTTCTATGTAATTATAGGAAATATGTTAGAATTTGAGGAAAATTTAAGGATTCTGTAAGAATTGTGTTTTTTCAATTGTTTAATATTAAAAATTGAATGGAAAATTGTGAAAACTCCTGCAAATATTGTTGACTTTAAATTACACAATGATTCATGCTTTGTCTGTCATTTTTACTTTCTCCTGTGGGCCAGATCGAACGCTCCAAAGGACTGGATTTAGGCCCCGGGCCACAAATTTGACACATGTTCTAAATGATAATAACTTCTGTGTGATATAGAAATTGAGTAAAATCATAGAAGAGAAAAACCAGTGCTATATTTCTCAAATTAAACCATAAACAACTTAGAAGTCCTATTTTTGCTCCATAAATTAGTTTATTTGGGTAACACATATGTAGAATATTTTAGTGTTTGCATTGTTATATAGAATGTGATAGCCAGCCCCTTTTTAAATACTTGTTTAGAAAAATTATATTGACTTACGTCAATGATTTTGACAGTAAGCAAGCCTCATTTACACACACACGCACACACACACACACACACACACACACACACACACACAGACATACAGACACACACACACAGTCTAAAGCTTTCTCACTTCTCCTCCTCTTCTCCAGTCGCTTCAGGCGTTTCTCCTCCCTCAGCCGCGCCTCCTCCTCCTCTTGCTGCTGGCGACACTTGTGAAAGTTTTCTACTACCACGCCCACAAACATGTTGAGCACAAAGAAGCTGACGATGAGGAGGAAGGAGATGAAGAACAGCAGCATCCACGGGTTTTGGTTTCTTATGGGCTGCGGTGAAATTCAAAAGACAAAGACAAAAAGCGGAAGCAGAGAGAGATGAGAGAGGATGGAGTGCAGCGGAGAGGAAGAAAAGAGGAGAGCACAAACAAAGAGTCAGTTGTGAAACTGCTTGCACTGTCAACTCACATTAATTCATCCTTCTTTTTTTATACTTTCCCAACATCCTCCTCATCACACTCCTGCTTTTAAAAGTCTGAGTCATGTGAAAAACACACAGAAACATGACACACCTCAGCTGAACCTCACATTTCACGTCTCCTTGATGCCCAGTCTGTGCCTCTCCCTGTGTCAGAGTGTGTTTCCTCACCTGCTGGTCCACCCCCACTGCATCCAGTCCATCGTACATGATGCTGACCCAGCCGTCCTTACAGGACAGCACGAAGAGTGACATCAGCGCCTGGAGGAGCGTGTCACACAAAACCTCAGCGTTAGGCAGAGGTGAAAGTAATGGATCACAAGTACTACTCACATTACGGTAATTGAGTTACTTTAAAGCAGACATAGGCAACTGGCAGTCCGGGGGCCACATACGGCCCTTGCTGTAATTTTGAGCGTAAAGGCACAAAATGACTTTAAAAAAATAAAAAATTACAGAAATATACACTAGACCAGTGGTTCCCAAACAGGGGTACATGAGGATATCGCAGGGGATACTCAGGAAGATTTAACAATTAATTAAAAATAAAATAAATATCAGGAAATGCTCCTAGTTCCTTTTTAGGTTATTTGTATTGACAGATTGCATACAAACTACCAGTATTATTGCTTAATAAAATATTATACTTTCTTGTAATTTATTGAAACAGGATTATTTTATGCTGTAGAGGCCATTTCATCACACTTTTGACAATTGGAGACAATAATTGGCAACATTTTACATAGGAGACCGTATTAACTTACTATTGAAGTAATCACACAGAAGTTGCATTGGTATTTAAAAAAAAATAAAATAAATTTAACTTTAAATTCCACTCATTGTTTTGAATTTGTAGATTGAGCGTTAGGCAACCAATGTTGGAGACAGTGTTAGGGGTTTAGGAGAGCCGCTGTTTCACAAATTATGGAGAGGGTAATTGATTTGATGATAAAAACGGGTACACATGATTTGACAAAAAATGCAAAGGGGGTACACGGAACAAAAAAGATTGAGAACCACTGCACTAGACAATGACAATGACTCCAAAAACACGCAAAACGGCAAAAACAAAACAAACAGCAACACATAATTAGAGGAAAATTACAAAATGACAACAAAAAAACACAAATTGACTTGTAACACAAAGAACAACAACAACAAAACTTAATGAGAAGAAAATACATAAAATGTGTTCAAAAACACATGAAGCGAGAGTAAAAACCAAAACACACAAAATGAAAACACAAACGTATTGTTTTTCCCTGTATTAATGCTCAGAATGGTTATTATTCTAAATGCTTACATGAATGTTGATGATGTGAACCTCAGATGAAAAAAAATCACATTTTTGTTGCCCCGCTGTGGTAAAGGTTGCTCACCTCTGCTTTACCGTTTCTGAGTAAATTATAATTTTTTTTGTGATAATTTTTTACTTCCGTTTCATGGTCTCTTCATGAAACGTTCTCTTTATGAAAGCACATTGAACATAATCCATATGTTCTTAGTCGCACCTTTTCTGATCACTGCCCAGCCACTTTCTTGGGTTCAGGTTGAGGTTTCTACCTATTATGTTGTTACACACATGGCACAATTGGCATGGCACTGTTTTAGAATTCAGAACTTCAGCTATAATTAATTTTTTTTTTATTATTATGAATATAATTCATGATTATTTTATTCAAAAACGAATTGTACATTTTGACAAACCTTTAATTTTATACAGATGCCTTATTAAGCTACTATTTACTTGTACTTGAGTAGGATATCAGTACATCTCTGGCGTCTGAGCATTGCGCTGCATTTGATTGCACTCGGAACCCAGGTAAATCCAACAGAACGAATCGGAATATGTAATAAAGTGCAATAAAATCGCCCTTGAGCTCAGGACACTGACTCGGGAATTCGGGCAGGATCCAAGCAGCCCGAGTCGAATGACGTTTAACAAAAAGGCTGCACACCGTAAACACTTTTTCCTCAACTTTGACTTTTAGGTGTTGTTTAATTTGGCATTTGTGATATTAAAAGTGTAGAATAACTCTGTAGTGGGATTTCCATACCCACTCTGTTCATTTGAACGCTCTGAGTAAGTAGTGATACCCGCATAGTAGTTCAATGCATTATTTCTAGAGTCTATGGTTCAATAGAAACATGCAGGATTCCACTCGCTGGTGCGTTCAAGTCGTACTTTAAGTGTATGATGTTTTTCTCTCTCTCTTAAGGTGCGTTCACATCGAACGTGACTGAAGCGACTAGATTACATTCAAAATCAATGTAAATGACGCAACCTCAAGCCACCTCTCTTCAAGTGACCTGACTTGCGCGATTCCGACGGCTAGGTTGGTCACTCAAAGTTGAAAAATGTCAATTTTTCAAGCAACTTCAAGTAACACATCCCCGGCCGTCACCGTCTGTAGAGCCGAGGCTGCAGCGGGAAGGCTGTACACTTCCTCAACTTACAGGGGGTAAATTAAAGTGGTTAACTCCTTGAATAAGCCTCCATTCTGGGTCACTTTCTGAGCAGTTCTAAAAATCGGGCTGTTTTGTGGCCTACTTATGCATATTCATGAGTGGGCGTGTCTATAGATGCTGACTTTCATGTCTTGCTCTTTTACGAAGGAAATCAGTGATCCCCAAAGTGATTTTATTGTGCTATCCACACACCGTTGTTATTGTTTTCAGTCAAGAAACTGTACATTACAGTAAAACACATGGATATTTAAGCAGCTATAGTTATTGTGAGTCCGTCTCAGCGCTCCAGGGTCCGTGTTCATCTCAGCAGCAGCAGCAGCAGCCATTCAAACTCTCACTGGAGTGTTAAACTGATAAGTAACTTCTCCTCCTCCTCCTCTGCTCTTCCAACTACAGGAATAGTGCATTCAAGGTGATGATAATTTTTGTCTAAATGCTGCGTCGCATTGTGTCACAAACACATCAGATCAGCGATACAAGGCGATAAAAGGTACTAAAAACGTGTCTGCTCCCTGGTGATACACCAAACCACAAGATACGCTGGAAACCACAAAAGCGGAGTACACCTCCGCACGAACAATTAGTGTGCATACACTACAGTGTACGGTCACTGTGGAGGCGCGGCACTGGCAGCAGGAAAATTCTGTATTTCGTTTTACCGGTAGCCATCACTCCGTCGCTAGCGAGAAAAACAATGGCGGACTTTCGCAAAAGTATTCATCAGGATGGGGGTGGAGTCCATGGACCAAGTCCGTGGAGATACCAGCGGGGGGGAGGGTAATTTCTTTCCCGATTTCACGTGTGACGTCACAAATGTAGAACATTTGAAATGGAGCACTTTTCTCTGTGTTGTAAGACTTACACAGACCACAAACAAAGGACTTCATGGATTTATTTCACATTTTGTGTGCCGGTTGATACTCGTTACCTCATTTGTGTTAAAAAAAGACTGCAAAAGTGGATTTTTCATAATATGTCCCCTCAAGTAGCTAATACATTTCCCCACCAGGCGTTTTTGCTCCTCAAAAAAAATATGAAAACATACATCAGCTTGCTGTGTCAGTCATGTTTTCCGAGCTTACGGAATGAAACGCATTTACCTCGGAGGTCGAAATTGACGACCCGGATCATTTCGGGTTCCGAGTGCAATGGAATGCAGCATTAGTCAGGGAGGGGTCCATGTGAGACAAACCTGCCCCAAGTTGTCAAAGTTGTACTTTCTCCGAACCCAGCGGTAGCCCGCCTGCAGACACTGGGATTTGTTGGTGACGTTGCTCACATGAAGACCGTCGCAGTGGAAGAATTTGCCTTTAAACAGCTGCACACACAGACAAATGGCTGTTAAAGCGCAGGAGAACAGCGTAAGCTCAGGTTGGTGTAAACAAAGCTGCACAAAGCAGAGTGAGGACGGCCATGTCTTTGTGTGTGAGTTTGTAAGCACGAGTCCACAGGTCTGCTGTGTCTCAGCGCCAAGATATCTCAGCACCATCTGGTCCAGGCTTCCTCACATCCATCAGAAGCACAGGATCTTTTAGAAGATAAATCTGTGATGGAGGTGCTTTTAAGGAAAACATGCCTGTGGGATTATATTTAGCCTCAGCCATCAAATACAGTGTTTAATTGAAACATTGGCAAAAACTTTGCAGAGAGAGAGAAAGCAAGCTTTAATAAAGGACCAACTTTTAGTCCAAAATACATTTGACATCGCGACAATTTAGTCATTTGTTTACCTGTGGGAAATGACTTGTTTTATTGCACAAATGCATGTGTGAAAAGACCCCAATCACATTTATTCCAGCCTTTCTTAATGAGAAAAAGCTAATTGTCTTTCTCCTAAACTAAAAAAGGAAAATATGAAACAATAAACCAGGATCATTAATTACAGCCCAATAAGCCAATTCAGGTGAAATTATACTTTACACTCAGCACAAGTCCTCTCTGCAACCATTGTTGTTTTTAAATTACTTCCAGGGACGGTCGATGCATGATTACCAGCTCATTTACATTTCCTCTCTCTTTTATTACCTGAAGCTTTCTGTGAGCCGTGCCTTGTTTATTCTAAATCACTTGGAGCAATGTGACGTCTCAACCCCCACAATCCCCCCGCCCAAAAAATTAAAAATTTATCAGGTAAAAGTGAGTCAAACTGGTAATCTAGATGCCAGGGTTGGGGTAAATTACATTTTTAAATCACAATTACATCATCGATTATCCATGTTCAATTACAACTCAATTACAATTAAGTTGGCCAGCATTTTTTCCCTATTACAATTCAAATCAGAATTATTATTTCCTCCCTGCAATCAATTACAATTATGTTCTCAATTACTAAAGTTCAATTACAATTAATCACATTTTAAAAAAATGTTTACTAAGTAGGCCAATATGTAGGCCATGGAAGTGTAACAAGGTTCCCCATTTTAGCGATTAATCAAATTGTAAATGACAATTACAATCACAAAGTCAACTCAATTACAATTAAATTATGATTACTTTTTTTTTTTTTTTTTTTTTTTTTTTTATCTTGTCTGCACATTCTGTTGAAGGTTAACACTACAAGAAGTGCAATCTTTTAACAGCAATGCATATTTTGTTATTGCAATTAAATAAATTTATTTATTTCATTGCATAATTGTGACCATCACCAGCTCTCCCTAGGGAAGGGTAAGAAATACTTTATTAAAGGGAGGGTGTAAAAAAGAGAGGGCAGTGTTACACCAAGGTGAGGTGAGGGGTTGGAGAGGGGTGGGGAAGTTAACAGGGAAGAGGGATACAAGATAGGAAATGGAATGGGTGGGGAGTAGTCGATAGGTTTCAAGTGATGCGATTAAATTATGATTACAAGACCATATTTTTCATTTACCATTTAATTTATAATTCCGTCATAACTGTAATGAATTATCAATTACGCAATTACACATATAATTGACCCCAACCCTGATAGATGCTTACCTGGACTCCCAGGATTCCAAACACAATGAAAAATGCACAACAGATGAGAACAATATTCCCGATGGGCCTGAGGGATGTAATGAGAGTCTCCACCACCAGTTTCAGACCTGGAGCTCGGCTGATCACCCTGCAGACACCAGAACACAGTCACACAGGTTTCACATGACACCGTCGCTGGTGCAGAGCCGAGGGAAACACCTGATGGTCTGACCTGAGGGGCCGCAGTGTGCGCAGCAGACGAAGGACCCGCAGGATGCCCAAAATACGATTCCCTCCTGCTGATGCAATGGAGACCAGGATGTCCACTAGGGACACAAACACCAGCACCCCATCCAGGATGTTCCAGCTGCTCTGCAGGTAAACTCCTTGGCCAAAGTACATGCCCATAGCCACCACCTTAACAGAGATTATTATTAATGAGTCCAAGACATGAAAAATGAATGTGAAACTATGATCTGCTGTTATGGTTACCTTGATCATCATTTCGCTCACAAAGATCGCAGTGAAGACGTAATTGGACACACTGAGAAATATCCTCTCCTGTCACACACAAACACACGCACACACACACACACTAACATAAGAACCCCATCAGTAATTGAAGGACTTTTGTGTCCCAGGTTATTTACTGTAATGTGTTACACAAGGAGATGAAAGAAATCCACTGCTAATGTAGCAAAAACATGATGAAAGCACACAGAGACCAGCTTATAGTGACCAAGCTCCGAGCATATGAGGTAACAGACTGTGTGTGTGTGTGTGTGAGAGAGAGAGAGAGAGAGAGAGAGAGAGAGAGAGAGAGAGAGAGAGAGAGAGAGAGGGAGATCTGCTTTGTCTTCTACAATAGGCTGTTCAAGGTAAATTGATAAATATAACTTGCAGATAAGAACTGATATATATTCATTATATATATATATATATATATATATATGTGTGTGTAGCTTTATTTGCATATGATAAGTCGCCATCCATCATTCCTAATAGACTGCATAGACTGCATACCCAAAAAAAAAAAATTCTGGTGTTTTAGAGACTCTAACATGAATGCACGTATCACTGTAGTTACTGTCCTGAGCAGCGGCTACTGCTGTCAGCTCGTCCCCCCCCACACAGCGCACACAGGCAGCTGTGATCCCAGTAGCTCTGAGCGGACTCACAACCATCACTCTGCATCCAGACTGTGAAATGAATTCACCTTGAATAAGCTTCTCTTAGGTTTACGCGCGATTTATCCCATCTGTTCTCGCTCTCCCTCTAACACCAGTGTGTGACTGTGTAGGGCAGACCCTGCACAGTCACGGGGCATCAACGAGGACTCAAAGCGGTCCGTTCCTTCTGAGTATGTTTGAGCCTTTAAACTGTTGCTTCTCTACATAGGTCAGTCTATTTCCGCTTGATTTGTTGTGTAACAGTTCCTAACGCTGTGATGGGGACTTCTGCTGGAACATCCACCCATGCACCATTACTACCGAGGGTACGTGAACACACCTGACTTCATTGGAGCAGCCAATAGTAACGATGAAAACAGCTCATGAAGTACACGTGTTTGTAGAAAGATCTCTGATTGGCTGACATCCAGCGTCACGCTCCTGGATTTATGAACTTCATTTACAGGGCCAGGAGAAGGAGAAGAGATTCACTGTCCACTCTTAAGAATACAACATGCTAAAAGATGATTATAGATTTTTGACCAAATGATGCCACAAAAAAAAAAACTTACATATTCCAGCTTTAAGTGTCCTTAACTAAATTATTCCTCCTTTCGAGCTATGTTGACATTTTTTGGGTAAATTGGAGGGATCTAGTGGGATTAGGGTAACGAAGGGTTAGGGTAATGAAAAACACTTAATGACAGCCTTCATGACACTAATGACAGGTGTCATGCCATAATATTGACAGCGTAATGTCATCTTTATGTATAAAACCTCAAGTAAAAAATCAATTGGTGGAATAACCTGGTCATTGAATATATTCAGGTATTCAGCTGACCTCAAGCTTCGGCCACATAACATTAATTAACCTAGACTTTACCAACTGCAGCAACCTTAGATCATAGCCCCGCCCCAACAGGCTTTTACAGTAGACACTAGGCAGGATCACTTCAGACACATGTTTTTAAGTAAATCTTGACTCAACAGACCACTTGACCTTCTTCCTTTTCTCCAGAGTCAAATCTTTGTGCTCCCTAACAAATTAAAGCTGCTTTTTCCTGATTAGCCTCACTGAGACGTGGCTTTCCTTCCACTACACAGTTCTTTACTCCGAATCCCTTCAGTTCCCTGGACACTGTTTGCCCACTTCCCTTTTAGTCTTTAATAATGTCTTCACAGCTTTTAATCAGATCTGAGCAGTTTCAGTATCTATTGAGATTTTTCTGTGCTTGTTACATAATTTGACCCTTCGGAAACAGATGAACATTTTTTCCACAACCACAGATATCTATCTACGTTCGCAGGCTTCACCTAACCAGACATGCTCTGTCACAGTGCAGCTGTACTACGAAGCGGGATATACGTAAATACGTTCACCTAAGACTAGGTGTGCTCTACAGTGGAAGGGGCGGAGATTGCAGCGTGAGACCAGTGAAAGGAATAATCCTTTAAAAATATGAAGAATGAATGAATTTATCAGTCTGAAAGCGCCTAACGCACACACGCTTTATCAGCTGACAAATGTCGATCAGTCCATCATATAAAGATCTAGATGTTTCCTATAGGATATCATCTGGTAAATGAAAGGACTGCATCGATATGTAAATATTCTCTCTTCTGTCAACGTCACATCACATCCACACAGCGACATGTCCACAGAATTATCCTCCTTTTAGTGCGCAGGTCCAAGAGAAATGATTGGTCAGGGGGTGGGACTTTCATACTCTCTCAGATCCTAGCCAGAATAAAACCTGGTCCCGACCAGGTTAGGTGTTCAGCCTACGTTAACACAGTGATTTAGCCCGGTAAGAGGTTAACCAGCGTCGTAGTACACCACACACTGAATAAATCCCGGAAGATGAAGATAAGAGGAAATCCAGCTTTGTGGTACAGGCCCTTAAAAAGCAGATTTACTTTGGTTGTTTTGAAGTTTTGTTAAATAATTCACTGCAGGAAGAGCATTCTTCAGAAGCTGCTGGTGTCCTAACAGGTTTACAGCATCTAAACACATTTCAAAGCTGATATCCAGAGTTTCGGAGAAATCTATGTTTATGTATGATTCTTTTGAAATGTGAAAAAATACCTAACTAGTCTTTTATAGAGTTTAGATTCTTGGCCTGAGCCCGACTGGGCCTCATTTTCCCGATCAGCTGTTGGGCTGCATTTTTAACTTTTTTTTAAAAAAATCTCCATTACATTAATATAATTTTTTAATAAACACAAAAACGCTTCTACATTGTTGTGGTATCATTTCTAAAGTGATTTCTGCTAGTAGTAAGACGGGATATTGACGGCGTTGTGTTGCATTTAGTTGTTCAGCGTTCACATTCACTGAATATTATTTGCTGATTTTGCTCATTCCTTACTTGCTGCTGGAGCGCAGGGAACAAATATGATTGTGTGCTTCAGTCAGGTCTGCGCTCCAAGCATGGGCCGCCTGGTCTGGTCTGCTATGCTGTAACGGACTGGGTTCTATGTTCTGGATATGTTCCACTTGTGTGTATTCAGTAGTTAACTGATGCTGAGATTTCCCATGGTCGAGAAGGCGTCATGGTTACGTGCAGCTTTCTCTGCCAATGTGTGTCTTTGTTTACATGTGTTCTGAATGTTGATTGGCTGGGAGGCTGGGGAAAGGGCGGGCGTAAGCGGGGAAAAGAGAGAACAATTTAGTTCCCACGGTTTTTTTTATTTTTGGCGTTATTACGACCTCCATTAAAGCCTGTAAAACTGTGATAACGGCTCGAGTCACTCCATTACAATACCTTTTGGGCTGCAGTGCATGTGTGTGCACGCCCCCCCCTCTCTCCCCGAGGCACTGCGATACTAATCTACCGGCTGCCATACGTTAAATAAAATAATAATTTACGTCGGGTTTGTTTTGGGCTTGGGCCTACAATTTTAGTTAATGGGTCGGGCTCGGGTCGGGCTGGATTTTTTGGGCCCGATCCAAACTCCAGTCTTTTACTATGGTCTACTGCCGGTGGTCATTCATATACGTCAATGTATATAAGTCCAGCCTTCGTCCTATAAGCCCTTATACAAATGGAAACGAGCGCCATGATCGTCCAGCCAATAGGCTTTGACTTCCTGTTTTTGAGACTGTCAATCAAAGTGAATGCAGAACTGTGCACGGAAACAAGGCCACGTGTCACAACAGCAAACAGGTAAATATGATATTGGCTCATACCTGACCCATAAACCTATATCAATATGACCAGATACAACCTTATTATGTTCCGCAATGCGCATGCAGAAAAGTAGAGGCGTGGCTTCTGGTAGATTGGGAGAGGCAGGGGGAGAAAGTGGATCTGTTTAGGGCGGGAAATCGAGACGTTTCTCATAAACTCCGGATATCAGCTTTAGGTCCTGTGTCCTCTCAGCGTTCACAGCAGTGCAGTTGAAATCACTCAAAGGAGTGATAAACGTTGACCGAATCCAAAACAGGCTTCAGTCCCTGAACTCTACCTGTTTGAGCTGCTGCCATTTGGTAGACGGTGCCAGATGCCCCAAAGCACAACACACAGGCAGAGAAAGAGTTTCTGTGCAAAATATTGTTAGATTTATTCATGCAACTTTGCTTCCTTTGCTTCTTGCAATATCTTTTAATTGGATAAATTCCAAAAACCTGAGACAGCTGCTGGATCATTTCCATGTACAAAAGATTTACTCTCCTGTTGGACAGAGGTCTCCCCCGCTACATTATGTAAGATGGGGATATTAGATAAATTGGATGAGACGACTTTGACCTGCAAGACAGAGTAAGTGGATAGAATACTAAAGGAGCATTTTTCTTAAAGCCAAATAACAATATAATGCATGTTCTGGTTAACTCCTCGTGATACAGTATATTTCCTTTTTTTAGTGGTCTTGGGTTTTTGTTGTGCTTTAATGTACAATGTATTGTTTCAGTAGTAAATATACTCACACACACACACTGAATATTCATAAAAAGTGAAGATAGTTTTACCTTTAAAACATATGACAGATAAAGGTCATGCAGCAACAAAATATATAAACAGAACTAAGTGAGGACAGCTTACAAAATGTTTTTAGTTTTTTTTATGAATGAATACATACACCAAGAGGCCCAGAGGTTTTTCATCATTACAGATGAGAAAGAAAAAGAAACGTACAGTGTACAGTATATACTATATTTGGACAAATGTACGCTTTTTTAGGCCTTTAAAAAAACTTTTATACATGTTAATACAGGCCAAGCTAGTGTTTTTTTCTTTCTTTTTTTCTTTTGTGGATACGAAAGTTTTATCTATTAAAAAATGTGGCCCGTCAATTTTCTTTTTAATCAAACTCGAACATCTGCTTTTTATCCATTTTAATTATAATGTTACAATTCATTATCCTGAGTGATGCTGGCTTGCTTAATACTGCAAATCCTCTCAAAATTGGGTTGCAGTTGTGAAAGGTCCAATTTAAGTATGTTTGGACCATTACCATGACGACGCACACGCACACACACACACACGCATGCATACACACTTTTGTGTGGCAGATTTAGACAAGTTATCAGAGTGAAGATGACAGGGAACACATGGAGGTAGCTGTGCATTAATTCAGTGCACGATTCAATGATTGTAAATTGTATTTTAAACGTTTAAATAATAAACTGGGCCACAACATCAGTGAAATTGCTCTTCTACCAATTATAGAAAAAAGGATTTGTAATTAAAATTTCATCCACTGTGAACATGTGTTTGTGTGCACGTGTGTGGGTGCGTGTGTGTGTTGTACCATGCTGTGGGGCTGTATGTCGGGTCTCTCCAGTGCAATGGTGATGCAGTTGAGGAAGATGAACAGCAGGACGATGTGGTCAAACAGCTTGTGATCGATGACCTTCTGACACCACACCCTGAAACTGAACACACACACACACAGTGAGGAGAGCGTGTCAGCTCGTTCATGCGCGTCACACAAATTAACCATATCACCTGTAGCACCTCCATCAGGTCACGCAAACCTGGCGTGAACACGTTTCCTCTTTAATTGATCAAAGTAAAAATATCTATTAACAGTTCTGTCGCTTTTCACACTTTTAACTGTGAATCTTCACACATGCTGTTTCCCAGGTGACCCTGACAATGTGGGTCTTGTTGTGAGTGTAATTGTAAGAGCCTGTGTGTGTGTGTGTGTGCATGTGTGAGTGTTGGTTGTGTGTGTTTGCTGTCTCCTTACTGGTTTTGTGGCGCAAACAAATAAAGAGACCAGTCTTCATGCTCCAGACACCACTGAGGCTCATAAGGCTCCAGCATCTTCTTCACCTTCTTACATAAACTCTGAAAAGAACACATACAAACATCCGCAGATGCACATACACACACGGGAACACTTATTATTTTTCAGGATCCTTTGTACATTTGCACATACAACGTCTACATTTTCTTTAAAACGAGAGTTACGTATGTAACTACGGTTCTATGAATACTGGATGACCGCCAGAGGCGGTGCTTAAAGCACTGGATGTTCCATCTTGCGCATGCGAAGGTCGAGTTATTACAGTGGGGCAAAAAACAATTTAGTCAACCACCAATTGTGCAAGTTCTCCCACTTAAAAAGATGAGAGAGGCCTGTAATTTTCATCACAGGTGTACCTCAACTATGGGACAAAATGAGAAAAAAAATCCAGTAAGTCACATTGTAGGATTTTTATTGAATTTATTTGCAAATTATGGTGGAAAATAATTATTTGGTCAATAACAAAAGTTAATATCAATACTTTCTAACATACACTTTGTTGGCAATGACAGAAGTCAAACGTTTTCTGTAAGTCTTCACAAGGTTTTCACACACTGTTGCTGGTATTTTGGCCCATTCCTCCATGCAGATCTCCTCTAGAGCTGACTTTCAACTCCCTCCAAAGATTTTCTATGGGGCTGAGATCTGGAGATGGGCTAGGCCACTCCAGGACCTTGAAATGCGTCTTACGAAGCCACTCTTTGTTGCCCGGGCGGTGTGTTTGGGATCATTGTTGTGCTGAAAGACCCAGCCATGTTTCATCTTCAATGCCCTTGCTGATGGAAGGAGGTTTTCACTAAAAATCTCATGATACATAGCCCCATTCATTCTTTCCTTTACATAGATCAGTCGTCCTGGTCCCTTTGCAGAGAAACAGCCCCAAAGCAAGATGTAACCACCCCCATGCTTTACAGTAGGTATGGTGTTCTTTCTCCTCCAAACACAACGAGTTGAGTTTTTACCAAAAAGTTCTATTTTGGTTTCATCTGACCATATGACATTCACCCAACCCTCCTTCTCATCCAAATGCTCTCTCGCAAACTTCAGACGGGCCCGGATATGTACTGGCTTAAGCAGGGGGACACGTCTGGCACTGCAGGATTTGAGTCCCTGGCGGCGTAGTGTGTTACTGATTATAGCCTTTGTTACTTTGGTCCCAGCTCTCTGTAGGGCATTCACTAGGTCTCCCCGTGTGGTTCTGGGATTTTTGCTCACCATTCTTGTGATGATTTTGACCCCATGGGGTGAGATCTTGCGTGGAGCCCCAGATCTTGGGAGATTATCATTGGTCTTGTATGTCTTCCATTTTCTAATAATTGCTCCCACAATTGATTTCTTCACACCAAGCTGCTTACCTATTGCAGATTCAATCTTTCCAGCCTGGTGCAGTTCTACAGTTTTGATTCTGGTGTCCTTTGACAGCTCTTTGATCTTGGCCATAGTTGAGTTTGGCGTGAGACTGTTTGAGGTTGTGGACAGGTGTCTTTTATACTGATAACGAGTTCAAACATGTGCCATTAATACAGGTAACGAGTGGAGGACAGAGGAGCCTCTTAAAGAAGAAGTTACAGGTCTGTGAGAGACAGAAATCTTACTTGTTTGTAGGTTTTATCAAATACTTATATTGTGGCCATACCAGCCTGTCATTGCCCGATCCCGTTAGAGCTCGGAAGCTAAGCAGGTATTGGCCTGGTTAGTCGTTGAATGGATGACCACTGAGAATTCCAGGTGTCACAGTGGGGTGGCAGTCACCCCAGTGGTATCTGTCATTGTGTCCTTGGACAAGGCACTTCACCCATATTGCCTAGTATGAATGAAGTGTGTGAGTGAGTGTTGGTCGGAGGGGCCGATGGCGCACTATGGCAGCCTTGCTTCTGTCAGTCTGCCCCAGGGCAGCTGAGGCTACAATCGTAGTTTACCACCACTAAGTGTGGAGTGAAAGAATAATCCCTTTATTCTGTAAAGTGACTTTGAGTGTCAATCAGAAAGCGTTATATGAAATTGATGCATTATTATTATTATTATTATATTATTTTACCAAGGGATTTACCAATTAATTCATTAAAAATCCTACAATGTGATTTTCTGGATTTTTTTTCTCATTTTGTCTCTCATAGTTGAGGTATACCTATGATGAAAATTACAGGCCTCTCTCATCTTTTTAAGTGGGAGTACTTGCACTTGGTGGCTGACTAAATACTTTTATGCCTCACTGTATATCAACAAAGTCACCTGTGACCCCTGGATGACCCGGAGAGTCTATATCTACTGGTGTCATCAGGTGACCTGTTCCTGTCAAAATCTTCTCGCGAGGACACAAGGATCCTGAGTGACAGGATGCTCTGGCGGTCATCCAGGATTCATAGAACCGTAGTTACATACGTAACTCTTGTTCTATTTCATCTTGATTGACCGCCAGAGGCGGTGCTTAAAGCACTGGATGACTTATACAGAAAGGTCACCAAAGAATCCTCACCTACTCAAGGCCTGAAGCTGTGGAAAGCGCGGCCATTGCCATAGGCTGGACACCAAACTGCTGCCTAGCTTGGCCAACCTGCACACTACGCTCCAAGGCTTGCAATGTCGCTGGGCCAAAGGTCTGGCCTGGCACAACCGGAACGGAATGCAGTGTTCTCCAACATGGCTCAGATAGAGGGGACTGTGACAGCAAGACCTGGTGTTATCGTCAACATTAGCCTGCCCAGCTCCCCGGTCATAAGTACGAATGTCTGCAGTGAGGCATCGCTGAGAGACTCCGACCCGGAATCCTGCAAGGTACTCGACAAAGCCAGTACCAGGTGTGACAGACAATTACCTAGACGTCCCATACGGGCAGCAATGTTATAACTGCGAGTCAGAAGATCGTCAGTCAACCAGTACTGAGGTCGGGGGCAGCGTGTGTCTGGTCTCACGGCCTCATCTGGGGAAACTATGAGGGCTGCAATGGCAGGCTCAACTGGAGGTAGCTGTTCCAAGCCACAGCTGCCAGCATCATGCATGGCTGCCAGAGCCCTGCTATCGCTTGTATGATGGGAGAGAACCCTCAAGTCAGGCCAGCATCTGTGGAGCTCCGCAATGTATGGGTCAGAGGAAGGCACCACAAAGGCCGAGGTGTTGGGGGCCTGCCTGAAAAAAGCATTTGCCGTTCGGGTAGGGACAGGGGCTACATCCAACCCAAGGCGTGCCAAGGTCGTGCGCATTGCTGGCTGCACAGTGCTGGTCACTGAGCCAACAGAAGAGGTCCTACTAGAACCCTCTGTTAAGGCATGAGAAGCCTGTGAGGCAAGCTCCTCCTGAGAACATGATGCTGCCTTGGACAGCACATCCTCCTTCTTAAGGTTGGATTGACCTGCGGCACGCTTAGCAATGCCAGTGGCTTTACCTGAAAAGGGCAGGTCTATTGTGCCCTCAGCTTCAGCCAACCTGGACAGTCGCAGTGCATGAGATATAAAACTGAAGTTCATGCACGAATTACCAAGCAGGACACTGATCGTGACCGTCCTCTGCCTTAAGGGTGGCCATGCAGGAAACACAAATGGAAGTCCTTTTTTCTCCAATTCTTTTTCTTTACTATTATTAATTAATATTATTTATTTTTTATTAATAATATTATTTATGAATAATAATTATATGAATTATCATATAAATAATTATTATATTGATAATAATTATATTGATTATATATCAATAATAATTATATTAATAATAGTCTAAATATTGATAACTGCCGAGCTGCAGCGGCTACAATGAAGGAACTTCACTCAGGCCAGAGAGCGCACCGCCTGGAGTGATCAAACTGTGCTCCCAGTGAATCCAACTGAAGTAACACAACAAAACAGCAGCATGCACACTGCCGTTAGCTGGAGAGAGAGGGAGCAGTGCCGAGGCGAACGCAGCAACGTACCGGGAGCCCCGTGTTGGCCTCACACCAGCGAATCCACCGGTCAGAGTAACCACAACAATGCTAACAGAGCAGCGTAGCAACAGAGCAGATTAACCGTAGCTGTTTAGTCACAGTAGATAGACAGCGGCGTAACCGCGGAGCTACCGAGTCTGAACCAGTACACAATCACAGGCGAATCACTGCTGATGACATTAAAGCGTACGGTAGTCACCTCAGGCAGCCCCTGGTAAACTGGTCACTCAGTCGAAGCAGTGCACTCACCTGCGGCAGACTGTGGTGCCCCAGCCCCACTTAAAGGGAAAACAACAAGTTGCAGCTTCTAGCGGACGAGAACACTCAAGGCGCCAACCTTAAGGTTCCGAAGCTACAAGCGACAAGCTGTGAATAGCAAACAACCAACCTGCTATCGTTATAAGCAATCACAAGAAGATAGAAGAAACAGGTCACCTGATGACACTGGTAGATAGACTCTCCGGGTCATCCAGGGGTCACAGGTGACTTTGTTGATATAATTACTCGAACTGCGCATGCACGAGATGGAACATCCAGTGCTTTAAGCACCGCCTCTGGCGGTCAGTAAGGATGAAATAGATCTGCATTTCTCTCAGTTAAAAATGTTTAAATGTATAAAATATGTTGTGCCATTTACATTTATTTTCGGCCTTATTTAGCATGATTTTCTAAGTGTCTTGTAGTGTTGTAGAAAAATTAATTTCTATATTTATTTCCATCATAATATTCATGCAAAAATGGTCTTATGATGCCCATTTTATGAAATACTATATGTGGTGAAAATTCTTTCCAATTGCAAAATTTATGAAGTTCCTTTATTTCTAATGAAGGGGTAGCTTTTTTCAAATGGTATCAGCACATGCAGGTGAAAGCACAGGATCAGGTTTTTTTTTTCCAAACAACATTCCTTCTGTTTTCATGGTTTAAATTCATTTCATCCTGGTTGGGTTTATTGCCTTTGTAAGATAAATAGCAACAGCATTTGAACATTTCAGCACACCATAACAGACTCTATACCTCACAAGTTTAATCTCCAACCAACAGATGCAAGCCACCAAGAAAAAACACTTTTTCCCCTACGTAACAAAATAATCTCAGAATGAAGTATTCACCTCTTCTGCTTCTTCTTCGTCCTGATCGTTGTGGAAATGTGACGTCTGCAGGGCATCGTTGTAGCAGGGGTCCGGGAGGTGAAAGGTGGTGCCGTTGCAGTCGGGCGAGTAGAGCATGGGCACCTGGAGGTAGTCGGACTGATCCAGACTCTGCTCCATGCTGCTGAAGTTGGAGCTGGTGTGCGTGTCAGACAGCAGGGACTCTATCTCCCCGGACTGGCTCCTCCTGTGGAGGCTGGGAGCTCGGCTCATGCTGGTCCAGCTCGAACGCCGGCTCTCTGGTCCGCTGTCCCACACAGACTGCTGGCACAACTATAAACAACCGTAAAGATGAGAAACAATTGTCATGCAGCATTATCTACAGAAGGTCCTGTGCATGTTTAGGTTCCAGCAACATACTGGGTTAGCATATTCTCCCAGAGTATATGGTTACTTCTAAGTCCTGAATCTAATAAAGAATATTTTTTTCAAATCCAACTTCTTTCTTTCTTTCATACGTATCTGATATTTTGCAATGCAACTTCCGTCTGAACAGTCAGGTCCATTTATCCAACCTTTACATCATTGATTTACATCAGGAACGGAGTTTAAATAAGTGGACAGTGGAAGGAGAGTGAGGTCTTAAGAATTAATAAATACTTTACATTATACATATTATCAGTGCCACACACACGCTGAGACGAGATGCCTCCATATTTACTTCTGTCATGGATTACTGTAAATCAGCTCCTCTTTTGTGCATGTGGGTCACTTCAGGGTCGCATTCAGTTCATACTCTAAACCAAGGGTGTCAAACTGATTTTAGTTCAGGAGCCAAATACGAACCAGCTTGATCTCAAGTGGACCACAGATTATAGGCAGAAAAATGAGCAATTTCATCAATATTATGCCCTACTTTGTAATTCCATCCTTTAAATGATAAAAGTATGTAAGGCGCTGACAACATCCGAGCAATAAGTGACAGATACCAGTCTCTGCAGGACCTTCAACTATATTTACTTGATTTTGTGATTAATTTGTATTTAATTTGGGGAAATTTTGTTAAATAATTGGCACAAAATTGAAGGATTTGGGAAAAAATTTAAGTTATTTAAGTTTTTAAAAATGACTGCCATCATGTAATTTGAACCATGGGAAAACTGTGAGCACCCGGAAATATTGTAAAGTTTTGAAAATCTGCGATATTTAGAGCCACATTAGTTGGTAATTTACACATTGATTTATGCTTTTTCTGTCATTTATTTTCACTTTCTCCCGAGGGCCAAATTGGATGCTCTAAAGGACCAGAATTAGCCACTGGGCCTTCGGTTTGACACGTGCTCTAAACTGATAGAAGACTCCTTAATATGAACGAGCACAAACAAATCGGATTTCTCCAAAATCTCCAAATTGTGCATTAAGACCTGCTGTCTACATGTCACCAATGTAGGTTCCTAAGTATCTGCTTATTTCCAACTACGCTTTTGCACATTTTCTGATTGAGGCCTCAAAATGTACTCTTCAATTCTTCAATGTAAGCTGATTGCAAAGATGGTAGAAACTACCGGTAAATCTCAATAGGCTCCACACAGAAAGGACCCAAGTGTCCACTCCGGGCCTTAAACCCATGACCTTCTTGCTGTGAGGCAGATGTGCGAACCCCTTGTTGTATTTAGTGCAACATAAATACAGTTGAATTGAATTGAATTCAATGATTCACCTGACAAAGCAGTACAATTTTGGAAGTTTGGAAGAAGTTTAAAATGGCTGTTGCCTTCACTTGTCGTTAGCTGATATATACCTATGGACCTGTTGTGCTGTCTCTCATTCTCTCTTCTTGTTTTTGGGGTATAGTATCTGTGTGTGCCTGGGGTAATTGTCCATGTGACTATGAAAGTTGGTGTTCTGCAGTGTGCTCGGTTAGATGGGTGAGTGTGTGGGTGTCACAGATGTGTGTCGGTGGATTTTGTATTCCAGGGAGGATTTGTTTGTGTGTGTGTTTGTGTGGCTGAAGGTACAGATGCATTAGTGAGCAGAGAACCATTACCGTTAGCAGGTTGTATAAGTCTGTGAGTGACACACTCCTGTCCATTATTATGCTGTCTATCGTTTGCTCATGTTGGCTGCTTTTTACTAGGGCTGGGCAAGATTCAAGATATATCGAGTTTTCTATTTTGGCGAAGTTACAATATCGCCTATATCAATATATATATTTTCTTATAACTTATTTTGTATCAAAATTAGGGATGTAACGATTCACTCAACTCCCGATACGATTCGATTCACGATACTGGGTTCACGATACGATTCTCTCACGATGTATGTTACAAAATGGGACTGTAGACAATTTTTTTTTTTGAAAAATACGGTACTATTTTCCTTTTATTTTTCATTGTCAAAAGAATTCCTTGATAAACTATTCAAAACAATGCAATTTAACTAAAAATAAATCTTGAATGAAATAAATAAAGGAATAATACAAATAAAAATGAAGCCTATTAATTTAAATTCTGGTTCTATAATAAACAATGCAAAACTGCATAATAGTTCTTTTTCTTTTAAAAGTGCAATTGAAAATGTATTTTGTGCCTTAACAATTGGACTCAAAAAAACCAAAAAAAAAACCGTGATTGCACTGTTTTACGTCATATTTGTTTGAACCAGCAGAGGGCGCTGGTAACACAGTGGTCGGTTGGCATGCAGATATCTTGCAGTGAAGAAGAGAAGCTATGCTAGCAGACAGAGCTAATAGAAAAACGTGACTTTTACAGATATTCAAGTAATATTACAGATATTCTTTCGGTGCTAAAGGGGTAATGAATAATTTATTAACATATTTAAGAGTAGAAGGCGGCCAAAAATAAAGTATTAGCAGACTCCGCCCGCCGCCTACAGTTGTGCCCTCTGCTGGTTAAAAAAAGTACTGCGATTCAATTTTCAGAAAATCCATATCAACCGTGATACCTATGAATCGATTTTTAACTGCCTTACGATTAATCGTTACATCCCTAATCAAAATACTTGTTTTAGGAGTCGCTGTTCCCTAAGAGCAAGACCTTCCCACAAACAAGCCACACTACAGTACTCACTCACACGTGCTGTCTCCTATAGGAGAAAAAAGCAAAAGTGGCACAATTGTGTAGATAGTTGTTAATAAATGTCCCTGTGTGGCAATTTGACCTAGAATTGTTTTTCTCGTCTGACTTTATTTGAATAAAAAATATTGAAATATGAGTTTTGGTCTATATCGCCCAGCCCTACTTCGAACACATTTACCTCAAGGTTCAAGGACGTTATTAGGTTTTATTCAAGGACTCGTACCATGCCCGTCGAAAGTATGTATTCATATAGTGAGGGCTTAAGTACAGTTGTCAATTATGGCCAAATGAGCATGTGTTTGAAGGTTGGATGTACAAAGAGGTGTACATACTCTGTACTCTGTAGTGTTATAAAGGGGTATATTTGCTGGTGCAGAGTAAAACAGCGTGTGCGATTTCCCGGGTTTAATTCTATAGAATATTCACATCATAAATGTAAATGTGCTTGTTTTTTTTTACTCATTTTTATATTTTTTTAGTTTGGTGTATTTTTCTGTAATGTATGTTTTTTTGAGTCAATATGTGTATTTTTGTATGTTTCTGTTGCCTTTTTGTGCAAACTATTGTTTTTTGTTGCCATTGTAGTGTGATTCTGGAGTTATTTAGTGTATTTTTGTATCTTTTTTGGTGTAGTTTTGTGCATTTCTGTTGTCATTTTGTGTATAAATATATTCAGTTTTGTGTATTTTGAGTCATTTTCATATTTTTGTTGTTGTTTGGTGAATTTTTCTGTAATATATGTTTTTTTGAGTCATTTTGTTTGTTTTTCGAGCCTTTATGTATATTTTTGTGCATTTCTATTGTTGTTTTGTGTACTTCCTGTATAAATGTTTAGTTTTTTGTTGTATTTTACTCATTTAGTATATATTTATTGTGTGTGTGTGTGTGTGTGTGCGTGTGTGTGTGTGTGCGTGTGTGCGTGCGTGTGTGCGTGTGTGTGTGCGTGTGTGTGTGTGTTTCAGCACAGCCACCGCCTCGGAGGAAGTGGAGTCCGTGACCCGCAATTTAAAGGAAGTTTGGGATCACGGGAATAATTTTAAATAACCATGAAAAATTAAATAACCTTGAATCATTAACTTAAATAACTTTTAGCAGTATGAAAACATTTTTCATATTGACCTTCTTTTTTAAACCCAAACAAACTGCGACACAGTGACGTCATATGACCCGGAACCGGAAGTAGCGTGCTCAATTCATCTCTAACTACCAAGAGGGAACCGTAATCTTAAAATTAAAATGAACGTTTTGAAACACCAAATTACTCCAAAATAACGGATACACACACTTGTGGTATTTGGAAGCCCTTGACAAAGTTTCAGGTCGAACTCATTCCGTGTCGAGGAGATATTCGCTCCACACACACACACACGCACGCACGCAGACCTTTTTTACTTTATAGATGGATAATAGCTTTTTTTGTACTTCACCAGGTCAAGATTGGATTGAATGCATAAAATGTGTGTAAAATAATAAAACTTTATGACCCTTTGATTTGAAGTCACATAAATGTCTCAGGTTGATCAAACAACTCTATGCTGACGTTGGAAGGATTTGACTTAATTTAACCTTTCCTCTGATCTGGATATTGTCTTTTTCAACCATTCTTGAGGCACAGTCTCGCCTAATCTTATTTTCCTGTCATCACATTGTTTTTGTCTTCGACCGCTTTGGCGTAACCCTCCTTATCAGTGACATGTTTTGTAGCAGGAGTGTGTCGTTAGGAGTGAAAGGCTCACCGGTGCTCTCAGCTCCAGGCTGTTAATGTCAGAGGAGGCCGCACTCGCACGCCGAGACTGATAGGAGTTTATGGTGGGCGTGGCTGCGGTGTGCGTGATGACTGGCAAATGTGAAGGAGGAGGCATGGAAGCCTTTGGGTTCAGCAGACCATTAGGACTCAGCATCATGGCTTGGATCTTGAGCTCTGAGAAGATAATCAAAGTACAAACCTTTTACAAAATGATAATGTTCTCACTTTTTTATTTTATCTGAATATCTGAAGCTGTGCTACTCACGTCTCACTCAAAAACAATCATTTAAAGCAACATTTCAATTACCTTAATGTTACTGATGATATCATCTATGGCCACATGCCATACAGACCATGCTTCATTCATGTTCCTTGTTTTGCACAATACAACACGAGCACTCCGCACTCAGCTGGGATTCTATGTCAACAATTGTAATCTACTTCTAACAGTAAACGAGTCACTGTGTGACAATGAGACACTCACAGGAAGCAACCCATGGTTGCCTGAGCAACGACTGAACAGGCTACAACTGCGTCAAAAACACAAGCCAGGATCATTTTAATCCCTCTGCGTGACCAAAGACAAAAACACTTTTCTTATAAGTTTACTAAAAGCGATTACATTTAAACTTAAACAAATTGTATTGGTTTGTTGTTTAAGTAATACAGAAAAATAAATTTGGTTAAAATTACATGAATACAAATCCCTACTCAAATAGAGATCAGACAAATTAAGGACACATCCTTAATATATTTTTTTGACTGTCTGCATCAAGATGCCCTTTAGCAGAGATCAAACATGTTTACAAAAATACTCATTATTCCAGCAGTGGTCAGCAGAGGTGTAAAAAACACAAATATATTCTACTCAAGTAAAAGTACTTTTACTTGATTGAAATTATACTCAAGTACAAGTACAAGTAGGTCATAAATAAAATACTTAAGTATAAGTAAAAAGTAGCTCAAATAAGCAGTATTCCAGATAAAAGTTACTAGTTACTTTCACCGCCCACATTTATTTTTGGTAATAAATCTTGTCACGGTTCCCTTGCATACAGTAAACATCTCATGTATAAACTTAAAAAGGAAAAGACTAAATCTTGCATCTGCATGAAATATACAGTTTGTCAAAATGTAGAATTATTTAAAAAAAAAAAAAATAAAATAACACCAAAGAATTCAATTTACAGTATCGTAAGTACTTGTAATACATTACTTTCACCTCCGGCGGTGAGAACACTAAAACAACAAAATATCCACGTCTCCATTTTTACCTTAGCTTTTATTCATGATTGTGAAACAAAACCATTTCTTGTTCTTTAAAACTGAAAACTAAATCTGCAAAGAAGCTCAAAGGTTGGGAATTGATTCTGTCCCACTGTCTCAAAAGTCCTGTGACGACGTACAACCATGAAAAGGACAAATCAAAGCAAAACAGACATGAAAGCAAAAATGGGCTCAAACACCCATGTGAGCCTCCAAGCTTTTAGAGAATTAATACATGTTTTAGGGCCTCTGCGCAAACAATTAGAGGTGTTTTTTACATGAAACAATTTTTGGGATACACAGAAAAATATTTGTGATCTCTGTGAGAGTAAAATGCAAAAAAAAAAAAAAATAAATCTCAATGTATTAAATGCAATGCATAAAAGTATTTTCTATATTTGACCAACTGCAAACAGACCATTTGTTGCGAGTGCGTGGGTGAAATGACCCTGACTGCCTTTTCCTGCCCAGCTGATTCTGTGATGTTGTACCTGCAGCATACAGCTCTCTCAACTTCTCCTCATCCTCGAAACACAGTGATTGTTTTTCATCATCGGCCTCAGATCTGTTGGCATCGCCCTGAAAGCAAACACACCAAGCTGTAGCATCAGTGTTATCATCACATTCCTTGTCCCATTCTTTGTCTTACTGTCTGTAAAAGGAGGTGGTATGGGGGAGCGAGAGAGAAGGAGTGTTGCAGACGGGCGGAGGGAATCTCCAGTGTTCTGTAGTTGAGTTATGTGCATGGCTTTGGCAGCGATCTCCTGTAGTCATGCCAATAAAGCTTTACTGAATTTAATTAAAATCCATTCCAGAAAGATGGAAGCAGACGGCTTTGTGTGTGAATGTGCGTGTGTGCGTGAGAGAGAGAGAGAGAGAGAGAGAGAGAGAGAGAGAGAGAGAGAGAGAGAAAGGACAAGTGCTCTCTGATGGCAGAGATAAAAGATGAAAACTAAACAGCTAAAGCTTACCAGCTGTGAATGGCAGGCGATATCAAACATATCCCTACCCAGGAGAGCATTGTGCATGTGTGTTTGTATGTGTCAGCAAGAAACAGATGAAAAGGGGATCGCGAATGAACAGCAGAGGAAGACTAAAAAACAGAGGAGCGAGTGAAGGAAACAGAAAGAAAAAGAAGAGGAAGTGGAAACCACACAGGCAGGATAGGGACGACTTCTCTCCAATAAGCAGCTTTAGCATCATCAGCGCTACAGTGTTGGATTAACCCTCGCTCTTTTTCACCCTCCAAACTTCTAGTTTTGTCCTCACCTCAGCTTGAAAGCCCTCCACCAAAATAGCGACCAGCAGGTTGAAGAGAACGTAGTTGCCAAAGGTCATGAGGGCAACAAAGTAGAGGGCAGCTATTGGTGTGGTGGAAGCCATCCCATTGTAGAGTACTGCATTCCAGTCCTCCTGGGTAAGGATCTGCATCATAGACAAGTGGAGATAAGAACGACAAACACATTTTAGACAATGGGTTTATCACAGGCTACACTGCAATACACATCATCAACCAAACGTCATGTTTGACATGCTAAGACAGGGGTGTCAAAGTCACTTTAGTTCACGGGCTCAAGTGGGCCATAGGTTTTATAAGGCAAAACAATATCTAAGCAATAAGTGACAGATATCAGTCCCAAAAGGATCTTTATTTTCAATTTCCTAGATTTTGTGACGAATTTCTATTCAATTAAGGGAAATATTGTGTCATAATTTGAAGAAATTCTAAGGATTTTGTAAGAATTTTGAGTTTTTTCAACTGTTTAACAGTGTACCTGTTTAACTTAAAAATTACTACAATCATGCAATATAAGCACCGGGAAAACTGTGAGCTCCTGCAGATATAGTTGTGTTTCATTTACACAATGATTCATGTTTTCTCTGTCATTTGTACTTTTTCCTGCAGGCAAAATTTGATGCTCCAAAGGGCTGGATTTGGCCCCCAGGCCATGAGTTTGACACGTGTGCTAAAAGAAACCCACATACAGTATATAATACTGTAATGCACTGACATATATCAGTCTCTGCAGCATCTTCACTGTAAAAATCCTGAATTTTGAGACAATTCTTTGTGCAATTTAAAGGAAGTGTGTGGGATTCTTTGTTAGAAATTGCAGAATTTTAGAAAATTTGATTCTTTCTTTTCACAATTTGTACAGTCCCCTTTAAATATTGTGAACGTTTATTGAAATTGTGTTTTTGGAGGGACGAAGATATCTTCAAGACAATTACTTGGCAATTTACACAATGATTCTTTTTCACTTTCACTTTTTGTTCTTGCTGGTCAAATTAGATGTTCTAAAAACCAGATTTGAAGTAGTACGTCACGTTTAATTATGAAAAAATTGTAATGCTTTCAACACATTGAGCAATGACCCAAAGACAAATTACACCCAAATCCATTGAGGTCATTATGATAAAACCACAATACTGTAATCATATGTTTGATCATTGTTTCCATCACACTGTACAATAGGATGAGACACATCCAAAGTTCCTGCTAATGTCAGAAAATCATGACATGTTATCTTTTCTCTTGGGCAGCAAAAGCTAAGGAAGGGAGCAGGTTGAGGTTGATGGTTGGAATCCCTCATTCAATCACCACGCTGCATAAAAGTATTGATAATGTTTCTAAAGTGGCAGCATGGGTTTGCGAGTTTTGAAATAAGCATTGACAAAAATATTATTTATCTTCTTTTAAATCTTAGGTCTAAATGGGACTTTTCACTTCTATATGTTTTGGAGGAGCTTTTGATATATACATCAATAGATTGATGTTACAGGGACAATAACATGAGATATGTGGAAGGGATTCAGGTCTTTGACCAGCTATAGGTCTGACGCTATTAAAGCTGTGGTCCAAGATACAGTTCTACCAGATAACCTCAACCAATTTCATACTAGATTTGACAAGCACAATAGAGACATTCCCCTCAAAGCCCCTACTGACCCAGGAGAGACTGCACTGCAGGTGACACCCACACAAGTCCTCAGAGCTCTTGAGGCAGAAGAACCCACGCAAGGCTGGTGGGACCTGACCGCATGGCACCAAGAGTCCTGAAGATCTGCGCAGAGCAGCTTGCGGAGGTGTACACAGACATCTTCAACACATCCATCTCACAGGAAACTGTCCCTCGCACCTTTAAGTCCTTTGTGATAGTGCCAGTCCCCAAGAAACCATAGACGACAACAATGAACGACCTGAGACCAGTGGCACTAACATCAGCCGCCATGAAATGTCTGGAAAAACTGGTTTTAAATCACATCAACTCCATGGCTCCTGCTACTGTGGACCCCTATCAGTTTGCTATCTTTCAAACAGGTCAGTAGACAATGCTGTGGCGCTGGCACTTCACTCCACCCTCCAACACCTGGACAACACTAACACCTACGATCGCCTTTTGTTCCTGGACTACAGCTCTGCCTTCAACACGATCAGGCAGCTGAAGCTAACTGCTAGACTGGCTCACCTGGGACTTCCAACACCCACCCCGTAACTGGATCCTGGACTTCCTCACGGACAGACCACAGGTGGTAAAGATAGGAAAGAAGGTCTCTGCAGAGCTCACAGTTAGAACGGGAACCTTGCACGCCTCAGCCCAAAACTCTTCTCCCTCTACACATTGGACTGTGTCTGTCCACACGACAACAACACCCAACACCACTCAACTAGTCTGGGACACTCGGATGGACTGTCCTTGTATCCTTTCCTGTTTGCCCTTCTGTCCACTAACCCAAAACAGTTGAAGCGGATGGCTGCCACCTCTGAACCTGGTTCAGCTGGAGATTTCTTACTCTAAAAAAGAGGGAGTTTTTTCTTCCCACTGTCGCTAAATGCTTGTTCATGTGGATCTTGTTGGGTTCTTTCTTTCTTACTATGGACTTTACATTTTGCTCAGAGCTTTGAGATTATTTTGTTGTATTTTGCACTATACAAATAAAGTTGAATTGAATTGAATTATTAAGTATACAGACGACATAACCATCCTTGGCTTCATCAGAGATGGGGATGAGTCTGCATACAGGGACCTGGTCCACAGGACAACTGTCTACGGAGAGGACAATGACCTTGTTCTTAACGTGCAAAAAACAAAAGAACTCATTGTGGAATACAGGAAGAGAGCCCCCCCCCGCAGTCACTAACTATTGGTAGGATTGAGGTGGGGCAGACTGACAGCCACAAGTTCCTTGGCCTTCATGTATCGGTGCTGGGCAAAAAAAACACTGGTGCTACTGTGAAAAGAGCCCAGCAGAGGCTGTGCTTTATTAGGCTGCTGAAAAAGGTGGGGCTTAAACGTCAACCCCTGATCGAGGCCTACAGAGGTCTCGTTGAGAGTATCTTCACCAGCGGTATCACAGTGTGGTAGAAGAACACCACGCTGGCTGAGAAGAAGAAGCTGCAAGTCAAAACTGCAGAGTGGGTCATTGGCTCTGATCTCCCCTCCATCGACACAATTTTCACACAGCGCAGCAGGAGAAAAGCACAGAGCATTTTTAAGGACAAGCATCGTCCAGCCCATGCTCTGCTCCAGTGGGTGGAGTCAGGTAACAACCTGAGACACCGCAGGCCTGTGAGCATCAGCGCTCACAGAGCCCGCTTCCACAACAGCTTTTTCCCAGCTGCTGTCAGGCTCGTGGCACAGGACATTAAAGACGGCAGATACCACAGCACTGTTCCATTGAGAAATGAATCCACCATGCAGGACAATTTTACCTCACGCTCTCCTATGTGCAATATGTAAATTAAACTTTACTTATACTGTCTTGGCTGATTTGTTGTTGTTTGTATTTGTTAAAAAAAAAGTTTTCTGACTCTGGGACATGCACAAGAATTCTGTGGTACCTGTTCTTTTTTGGCGTGTGCATATGACAATCAACTTTATTTTATTGTATTCTATTCTTCCATTTCTGTTTGTTTGAAAACCAGTTTGTTTATGTGTACCATTAAAATGATTACTTCTCCGTTGCTCTGAGCAGACGTGCTGTTTGTGGATGGCATGTCATCCAGAGTTATAACCAGTGAACTGTTCCATTGTCAGCTGAACTGATATGAAACCCATACCGTGTTACACAAGCTCCTGTGGAGAGTGTATTTCATTACGCTTCCTCCGTGTCTTCTAATGAAGCCTACCTCACACGCCCGCTGGGAGACTTTTTGAATTTTGCTGAAGAATTAATCGTGAGCTCTTTTAAACTGGGACAAATAACATCAGAGGCGCGATTGTCGTGCTTGCTACTGGAGAGAGTACCAGGTGCTGACAGAAAATCAGTCTGAAAATTAAATTTATTGCTAATTCATCAGTTAGGGAAATTCTGTGAATCCAATCAGGTTGATGCATTAGTGCACTTTTCAGTGTTTCTGTGGGACAAAGTGTTTGTACAACCTGGAAGACAGTGACGGTCGCCCAGAGCAAGGAATCAAAGTTTTTCCGATCTGGTAAAGTGTCTCCGCTGTCTTGTCTTAGACCAAATTTACAGCCAAACAGATGCATTCCTAGGATGCTGCAAAACAAATGACAAGAAACATACTTTCATTAGATTCTCATTCAATATCACAGACAGGGTTGGGGTCATTTACATTTTTTTTTATTTCAATTACGTCTCCAATTAACAATGTTCAATTACAACTCAATTACGATTATGGTGACAGGCTTCAAATTATAATTTTTCTTCTGTAGGTCAATAATAATTATGTTCTCAATTACTAAAGCCAATTACAATTACTGAGCCATTTTCTTCACACTTTTAAACCAATTGCAGAGTTACTGATACGCAGTGTTCAAACAAGAGTGTGGAGAAAATGTAAGAAGCCATATGATTGGCTGAAAGCAAACACACCTGATGAATCTGTCAATCAGTTTCATCAGCCAATGGTGACGTTCGTTGACCCGCGACATCAGGGCAGTCTCAAAATTCACCTCACACATTTCTCTCACAAAGGTTTCACAGCACAGAAGCTGTTTGTAAATGCACATTCAGCAATTTGCATTATCTGTGGATTTATATTACAAGTGTGCCTTAAAATAATATTTGTGAAGTAGAGCATGTGCATTTCAGAATTTATATTACAGGTTTGCATGAAATATATAGTTGCGAAACATGTGCATTTGTGAATCTGAAATACAACTACGAAACAAAGCATGTGCATTCGTGAAAAACAATGCAAGAGTTCATTTATTATGATACTGTTCTGATTCCATTGAACTCACCTGAATATGAATATGAAGAGCATCAACAACATGCTAAAGGTAGCCACGTTGTCCATAGTCTTCATCAGCACCACCAGCTGCCTCCTCAATGCGGGAAGAAACCGAACCAGCTTCAGAACCCTGAGCAGGCGAAAGGTTCTCAGCACCGACAGGCCTCCCTCGGCCTCGCCCACAATCTCCCACACACTAAAACACACACGGAAACAACAGCTGCACTAAAACTTTCTTCAGGAATCAATGAATGTTTAACTTTGCTCTCTCGGGCTTTTCAACACAACTCTGTAAATCCTACAAAGAGTTCACATAGAGGAGGTGCTGAATTACTTTTTATGTGACATTGGGCCACTGAATAAGACAAAGTGGCCAAACCACTGTTATGGATTCGGCAGCCAATACACAGGGCAGGAGCACTGTGACCTGGCACAGCAAACAAGCAGGGCCCTCAAAGTGAGATACATTATTTAGCTTGCAGCACTACATAATGTAGTGAATACTCTCGCTCTGAACTCAAGAGTGCAAGCGCTCGGCTCAGCTGCCAGAGCCAACCTCACGGGGACAGGAAAAGGGACATCCTGCATCACTGATTTCTCAAGGACACACAAGGTTAAACGAGAACACAGAGCTCTACCTGATGATGACGATGATGCTGTCAAAGCCATTGTAAGGGTTCTTGATGTAGCCGAAGAGACCGAGAGCCAGCAGCTTCAGCAGCATCTCCAGACTGAAGAGGCTGGTGAACACCATGTTGCTGATCTCCAGAACGTCCGTCAGCTCCTGAGGCTGAAGGTTAGTGCACAGAACACAGAAGATGATGAATGAAGATTGACAGGCAGGAAGAAACATCAAAACGGACAAATAGAAGCTGACGTGGAGCACCGAGAAGAACAGCCGCAACAGATTAGGATTTCATGGATCATTTCATGGGCCGACAAGTGTCACTATAATATAAAAACTAAATTTATCGACATTACTTCAATATTCAATGACATATGTTGGTATTAGGGCTGGACAATTTTGCCTCAAAAAAATATCTAATTTTTTAAAGAAAAATTTGAGTTTTGATTTGTTTTGTTTTTTTCCAATGCACTAAAAAATGACCGCAAACATCAGATATGTTGTCCTCAAGAGTTAAAATGCATAAAACAATCTCAAAATAAAAAGTAAATGAGGCTCTGTCATTCAACAATATCAAGCTTTAACCCAGGTTTAAGCAAAAGTGCAACAGCAACTTCACAGTAGCTTAAATTTTCTGATTAAGAAATCAGATAACTACAAATTTTATAACATATAAAATTACAATTAAAAATAATAAACTCTTCCCATAGTATCTCAGCGTTAGTGTAAACGGACATGTATACAAAGAGAGGGCTGACTCACATCGCGATACGGTAACCCACAAAGGACGGAACGCGAAAAAGTCCAAAAAAACTGTGGTGGGAAAAAAAAACATTTTTTTAAATTCGAATTTGCGAAATAAAAATTGTTTTTATCTACAAATTTGATAAATCAATTGTTTGCCCAGCCCTAATTGATATGTTTTATATTATATTTGAGTTAGGTTTACATTGAAGTCAAAGTGAACAAACATACTTTAACACTAAGTTGCATTTATTTCAAAATGTTTATGATATTAATAAATACATTAGGGATGTCCCGATACAACTTTTTCGCTATCGATCCAATACGATATCAGCACGAATCATACATACTTTTATTACTTACTTTGTAGTGTGGAATGTTAGAAAAGGCTTGATCAAATGATGTTACTCAAACAGAGAACAATAGTCAGCAATTCATGTTCACTTCTGTTATTTTTTACTGTCAGTATATGGTGGGAACAACTGAAGGCGGGGATAAAAACAACAAAAACTTATCGGAGCGCTTATATCAGAGATTTTAGATGTAGTCCAATAAAATTCGATATTAGGTTTCTGGCTGATATCGGATCGGGACACCTCTAAAATATACTGTTACTGTTTTTAGCTTTTTTGTTTGTTCAAATCAATTCTGTTAAAGAACACCAGGCTCTACACATGAAACCAGGGTTTCTTCAAATAGGGGTACGCAATGGCACTACAGGGGTACTTGAGAGAGAGATAGTGTAAAAATAACAAATGAAAGCAATCAAAATATGAGGTTTTATATTGTTTATTTTTATGTAAAACTGACAATCATACCAATGATGATGAAAATTATCTTGATGAGAACATGAACTGAACAGTCTTGGTCCCACATCTGAAGAGAAAAATATTTTTTATAGAAATTAATCTATTCAGGAGGCACTAAATACTGTTTCCTTCCACTTATTCCCAAAATAAGATTCTTTAAAATGTGTGTCAACAGTCATTCATTCCATCATTATGCTCTTCAGCTGTTTTTCTTTCTCCACAACATTCTGAGCAATACTTTGTAGTCGCACAAAGGGGGTACTTGGATTCAGAAATAAGAGAAAGGGGGAACTTTAGTCTAAAATGTTTGAGAACCACTGTATTAAACGATACAGGTTAGCATGTTTTCAAAGTCTACTACCACAGGTTGCTCACATTCACACCAGCTTTAAATAACGTACTGAAGAATATCATCAATATTTCCTCTTTAGGGGCCAAAAACATAAACATTGCCTTATATTTCAAACCATTAAGACTGACATGTTGTCCTCATTTGAGAACCCTGAATTTTTAGAAAACTTATTTTAGGAGTAATCAGGACCATCTGAAGCCTAAAGTAAAAATAATCAGTGATTCGCTGACTATATTTTTATTTAGTGCTGTTACGGCTAGTGTCTCCAGGTTAAAAAAAAAAAGGGCTGAGGGGACAAAAATAAAAAAGGAACAACTTCGATCAACAGCAGACACAAGATGTTCTCCTGCTCCCCACTTGACAGTTTGTAAATTTGTTATTTAAGTCGAGAGTACTGGTAGTTGTTTTTCTTGGCAATGTTTATTCTGTCTTAGTGTTTTGTTGTTTTTGTAGTTTATGGGATGGACACTGGGTGTGGCGGCCCTGTAAACGGTTGGCCTCGTGCCCTCTCTACTTTTGTTCAGTTTGGACAGGGCCTCCAAACTCTAGTTCCTTTTTGTTTCTTTAACTTAATTATGTTTCTGTTGGTACTTTTCAGGTACTTTGTTTGAATAAACAGTATTTATTTCCTGTGTGGGTTCCTGTTTATGTCAGACCTGTGACAAACATCCTAGAATGGGGGCTCTAACACTGCACAGAGACAAAAGGTACATTATCATACTTACAGTATTAGGCCTTTATTATCCCAAATAGGAAGGATAAAATAAAAAAGCAGGCAAAACTAAGTTATGTGTCTCAGGAGGTTCAATATAATGATAATCTCACTGACAGACAGGAGAAAGATAAAAACTCCATTCAGAAAGGCAGAGGCTGAAGGCTACTGGATATTATCGGAGGTTTAGCTTCCAATCAGGTACTAATGAGTAGGAATTTAAAAAAAAAACTGCATTCAGTTTTACAGTTGAATCATTATAATGATTTTAAAATCATTTGTTTTTGACAATTGGGGGTAGGTTATGGGAATAACAAGAAAAAAATATAGTTAATTCAACATAGTTGAATTGAAGTGACAATAACTAGATGGTGAATAGGTTAAAAAAATACATGTGAACATACATGTGAACAAAAACTAAAACAAAAATATATTGATACTTTTTTCAACTGATAAAAACTAAACTACAATTTCTGCACATGGGACAAAATCCAATCAGAACTCATGTGTTTATGTGGTCCATGTGGTCATTGATCACATCAATGATTATTAATACAATCCCATATCAGGTTAAAAAATGGTTATTGAATCATTAAAAAAAAATGCGTCAACTCTTTATATTTTAGTCCACTCTACCTGTAACATATGTAGTCGACTAAAATATCAATGTCACTTAGTTGACTTACAGTAGACTGAAACAGTCCTGAAGACTACATTTTCACTAAAATGCAACTTGGTTTTAGTCGAAATGTTTTGATTAAAGACTAAAACTTAATCAAAACTGTCTCAGTACATTCATACAAAGCTGTCTGTAGTGAGGATGTGTTGGAGACTACAAACTTAAAGCAGTCTAAAAACTCTATACCTGTAACAACACTGCAAATGATCAGCTAGTATTATAATATACAGAGTATATACAGAGCTTTAATTCCTCTTTAAAGAGGAATCAAAGTTGATTCCTCTTTAACCTGACCTTGTAAACACATAATTCCTAATGCTAATTTAATTCCAAATTAAAGTTAATTCCGAATGAAGTGGCTGGTTTATTCCATTTTTGAATTCCAAATTAGATAATTCCTCTTTCTTGTAAACACTCAACTTGGTTAAAGCTGCTCTAAGTTAATTTGTATCGTTTTGCGCATGCGCGACTTGCGGGGATGATGCGCTGGTGACGACATAATCCAAGATGGCGGCGGCCCGGTCTCCAGCCTAGACTATTTAATAAGAACCTTAAAACACATGGATATAATGAAAAGAGTGGATGGACAGAGGCATAAACATGCAGACTTTCACACGGACACACACAGACTTTCACACGGACACACACAGACTTATTAAACACATACAGACCTCGCTAAACAAAACAGGCTTCACCGGCCAGCTGGCACTAGGACCCGGAGGCGGAGTAAATGCATCCCCGCACTGCATTTATAGGCTGTAATATCACCAGTTTATCATTTTACCTGTTGTTAGAGCTACTGTCTTTACCAGGGAGATAATACTTATTCCTGGTGAGTGTTTTCCAGAGTTTTACTGGGATTTTTACCGGTGATTAGTTCCTATTTGAAACTGAAACCGTGTGTTATTGTCGAGCTGCTGCTTCAAAACTACAATCAAAATAAAAGTGAAAACAGTTCTCATGTGTGGTGTTCTGTGTTATAGCCGACAATAAATAGTTTGTTGTGTGTTTCTCCTGATAGACGTGATACATCACGTTCTCTCCCTGTCCAATCAGAGCCTTACCAACCGAAAGCGGAATTTTCTAAAGCCAAACAAACCAGTTTTCCATGTAAACCTCGTTCGGGAATTATCATCTCCATGTAAACATGAAGCAGAACATTTTAATTTCGAATGATTTAATTCGGAATAAATAATTCGGAATTAAAAAACATCATGTAACTGTGGCCATTGAAAACTTTGAATGTGACAGATTAACAGTGTCCTATGAGGTATCTCAGGGCTCTGTTCTTGGACCCCTTCTGTTCAGCACTTTATATGCTTTCTTTAAAGCAGAACTAAGTAACTTTTTCACCTAAATAAATCCTTCTCATAGTCCCTGTGAGGGTAATACAAGTGTTTATGGGGTGATTGGGTTTTTCATCTCCCCTGTCTCTGGCCAGAAAACCGCACTTGCAACTTTCCCTGCCTCAGACCCGGTGGTAAGATGTACTGCTTTACGGCAGCTCAATAGAAACTAATGTTAGATTATGACCAGCCCCGTGGCTGCACACGGTTGTCTACAAATTCACTCTTCTCAAAATCAGATAATGGCGGAGCCAGCAAAAAAAAAGGCAGAGAAGACCTTTGTCCGAGGAACGGAGAAACTCCATGCAGTGACAGCTCAGCAGTGGCACACAGCAATCACACACACTGTCGTTGCAGCAACAGGCACGCACACACTCACAAACAGTGTTTGGAATAACGGCGTTTAAAGTAACGGCGTTTGTTTTTCAGTAACGAGGTAATCTAACTGATTACTTTTTATGCCGTTACGCCGTTATCGTTACTGAAGGTTAAATGCGGTGCGTTACATGCATTGAATAAACTGTGATCCGAAAAGAATCCCCGGCTTCTTACTCAGCTGTAGTGAGGAGGTGGGTTAAAAACAAGGTGAGTGATTATGATTGGCTAAGGCGGCGTCATGTTTCATGGTAGCCAATCAGCGCCAGTGTTTTTACTCATGTGCCAGCACACGCACCACACACACACACACACACACACACACACTACATATTTGATGAAGCAGCAGTGATGATGAGTGTTGAGCATTCCGATGAAGAGTTGGCATTTTTAAGGTGGCGATACAAACACTACTTTAAATTAATTGTGGTCAAAGGCAAGAACGTGCACGTGAAGTGTACATTATATCCAGGAGTGAAGACTTTGTCCACATCCGATGTAAGCAACTCGAATTTAATGAAGCACCTCACAATGACACCCGCATCTAAAAAAATCAGAATTCTTTGACATATAGCAACTTTTTTTTTTTTAACAGTAATGCAAATAGTTATTTTACTTGGTAATGAGTTACTTTTATTATAGAGTAATTCAGTTACTAACTCAGTTGCTTTTTGGAACAAGTAGTGAGTAACTATAACTAATTACTTTTTTAAAGGAACGTTCCATCAGGCAGCACACACACAAATATTCATCCACCCATTTTTAGAGCCGCTTTTTCAGCACACAAACAAACACCATACATTTCCACACTCCCTTCCGTGTTACTCCCACATCATTCATTTATTTTACTTGTCTCTCTTCCTCATACTGTTCACATGGTCACATGGGACTATATGTGCAAAAGCACCCTTAGTGTTTCAAAAAGAGCATCAAACACCTACAGCTGGTTCAGAACGCTGCAGCTCGGGTCTTAACCAGAACAAAGAGGTCAGAACACATTACTCCAGTTTTAAAGTCTTTACACTGGCTCCCAGTCAGTCTCAGAATAGACTTTAAAGTTCTGCTGCTGGTGTATAAATGTGTGAATGGGTTTGGTCCAGAATACATCAGTGAGATGTTAGTCAGGTATGAACCCAGCAGGTCTCTCAGATCTATGGACACAGGTCAGATAGTGGAGCCCAGAGATCACTGTAAACATGGTGACGCTGCTTTTAGTTGTTATGCTGCAAATAAGTGGAACAACTTGCCAGCAGAGCTGAAGTCAGCATCTAATGTAAACATTTTTAAATCCAAGTTTGAGGCACTCTTTTTCTCTACTACATATGACTGAGGGAGATTTTTTTAAATCATTTTATTGTTGATTTATTGTTTTTACAACTGATTTTAAACCCGATTAAATGTCTTCATGTTCTTTTTGACTTTTAAACTGTTAAATGTTTTCATGTAAAGCACATTAAATTGCCCTGTGGATGAAAGGTGCTATACTAATAAATGTGCCTTGCTTTGGCTTTCAGAATCTGTGAGCTGTACTTACAGCTGGTCTAAAGTGATGTTTATTGTTGGGAAAATATTGAACTCACAGTGCGGTTTAAAACTGCACACAGATTCTCTGTAGACCAGACAACTGGTCAGATGAAAACCCGCTGTGAAGCCTGGTGGTGAAATCGCTCCAGTTTGAGTTTGCTCGCTGCCTGTGGGACTGAGCAGCTTGCAATTATTGATTCAAAAACAAATTCCGCATCTCAGTGCATGGAGACTGCGTAAGGCCATCTGGAAGGTGACCTTTCAACAGGATAATAATCCTAAGCACACTGCAATTCACCAAGGATTTGCTCAAAAAGTAAATGGAGGGTTATGAGATGGCCAAGTTAAGAAAAAAAGGACAGCCCTGCATTGAAATCCATTAAAAATACTGCAAGGGGATTTAACAAAGGGCAGGACATGAAGGAAAACCTTCAGGGATTTTCCAGCTGAGGGAGTTTTGCATGAGTGGTCTGGTTTAAAGACAATTCTATCCTCTAGTACAAAAGAACAATTAAAAAAAGAATTCAATGAATTTAAAAACAATAATGACTACTTAATGTATTTTAAAAAGCATCTTTTATCTGTTCCTGGCAGCCACCATAGCTAATGCAACTTGCACATTAGATTTTACATTTGATGCCAGACACTGAAGACTGTATAGTCAGTCTTGTTTTTACTTTGTTTTGTTTTTCATTATCTGGCTTCCTGGTTCACTCCACTCAAGCATGGCAACATGTTCCTTCTATCTTAGTGGGTCCAACACTCCACTGCACCCCAACAAACCCGGACAGGCCACAAGGCTCAGGTTAATGATGAAAGATGAAAGCCCTGGTCAGGGTTTAAACTCACAACCATGCACTGAAAGCATTTGACCATTATGGCTGTGGGCGCTTCATTGGATTTGTTGTAAAACTACCAAAACTGTACAACAAAAAAGTACTAAGGATCTCAATTACCTACAGTAGCTCAAACTGGTGAACAAAAACACTGCCATACACCTTCAGGTCCTGACGACCACATAATAGTTTAATTTTGGATCAAAGGGAATTTTTATTTAAAATAAGGATATACGATGTGACCTTTGTAATACATTTATGAGATATTTCCCATCTATTTGGATGCCAGTCTATCCAGTATTGGTTTCTTGGCTTGGTCTGTTATTGTAACAGAGCAAAGGGTCCTATCAAAGCCTTTATTGTGGGAGTAAAGACCCTTTCCAGATAAACCTTGAACAGGTCACAGTCCATCACAGCACTAACATCACAGACACAGGCATACAACTACTAAGAAGCATTCAAAATGCAACATTGAAATATTTCCATAGGTTTATGATTATATTTAACCATATCAAGAAAATAATAGATACAATTCAAGAATGGACATCTCAGATTATGACAGTGGTGAGCAATTCTGTTTGCTGTTTGCCGCCAGAAGTGCCTGATCCCACTGGGCCAACAGTCTGTTTCGAAGCTCCTGGTGTGTTGAGAGGGTGATTCCACTGACGTTCTTGTCAATCCAAAACAATCCAATACTGTTTGATGGGGTTCATATGGGGAGAGTAAGGAGGCCAGTCTAACTGGGGGTTTCCACTGGATACATCACAAAACAGAGCAGTTCTCACAATATTTATATAATCGCGCGAGAACGTAGTTAAAGGTATGTGTTATAAGCACAACAATAAAAAGATAAACAGGTCAGTGTTCCTAACAAAGGAGTACAAGGTTGGACTCTGGATTTGTCATAGACACATTTTTTAGCAACAGCCAACAGAGAAGAGATAAACCTGCACCAGTAAAACATGAACTAAATCAAAGTTGCTGCAGTTTACAGTGCAGTTACAGTATGACAGAAAACAATATAGTGAATGTGATTTTGTTTTTACACATTATGACGTTTTGGTGATGTAGTTACTTGGAATATAATCTGAAGTGTTTTATTTTGAAAAGTAACTTTATTTAAGTAATTTTATTGCGGAGTACGTGCTTAATTTCCTGTTTAGCTTCATTTGCTCTGTGCTGATTGATGCGTCGTGCTCCGGTGTCCGCCAGAAATAGAAGTCCTGCGTATATCTGGCGGAGGGCACCGGACTGCCGCATCTGGGAAGGAGCAGACACGCACCGCAGCTGACCCGTTGGAAATTAGCACATAGATTAAAGTAGAAACCTATCAGCTCTGGTGGAGCGGCGGTGACGTAACGCAGCGAAGCCACATCCAGTGGAAATTGGGGGTTACACTGTGATGATGTTAGTGATCAGACAGTTTTGAGTGATCCTGGCTGTGTGTGGACGAGCATTATCCTGCATGAAGATCACATGACGAATGGTCTCTACTTGCTTGTGGCAGCCGTAGCATTTTTGCTTTGGACAAACTTAATTTTTTTTTTTTCATAGCGAGGGGTTTCACTACTACTTCAACAAGCAAATACAGTATGTTTTAATCTCATGCTTCACTTTGTGGATTAAAAAAAGGAGTGGCTAAGGTATCAGACATGTGGTCATGCTACGTGCACACGCTAACAGGGACATTCAGTTTTACTCAGGAGAAATAGGCTACATCTCACACTTGAGTATTTACGTTTTGTTTCCAAATTTTATTGTCTGAATAAAACATGTTGTGTTTTTGTGCTTGTTGCATTTTTAATGTATATGTTGCTTCCAAGGGGTCATGTTAGAGGTCAAGTTATCATGACATGTATGTTATTGAACTGTATGAAAAAGGGTCTTCTACTGAGAAAAGTGGTGCCCCGACACAACTTTTTTCATTTCTTATATGATACCAATATTGCAGCTTTGAGTATTGGTTGATCCAATCAATGCAATATCAACATAAATGATACTAACTTTTGTTTTGTATGTTGTAGTGTGGAATATTAGAAAACACTTGATCAAACTGGTTATTACTCTAACAAAGTCAGCAATAGTATGTATGAGGTAAAAATGGTATTATTAACCAATACATTTTAATTTTAAGCATAAAAATATTCAACAATTAAGTAAAATGAATTCAAAATAATTCAAAAGACCCTGAAAAATACATTCAATGTATCTAATAAAAAAATTACGGAATGGATGGCTTGTATCGTAGATTTTAAATGTAGGCCGATATAATCTTTCTGCTGATATCGGACTAATATCAATACCTGAACGGGACACCCTGAAATGAAAATATACAAACTCCAACACAGACGCCCTTATTTTGAGTGCACCGTGCAGCCTGCACGGCGCACCTAGAGGAGGAGTTGTGAAAATTATTTAAGGTGTGGTCAGAATGTTCTCAGAGGAGAGAGGCGGGGTATCTTTGCGCTCAGGATTGCCCCCACCTCATTCAGCTGGATTAAACCTCCTCATTAGTCAGGGCCGTAAGTAAGATAAACATAGATTGTCACACATAGTTAAAGCTCATTCAGCCATCTCATAAAAACAAATACGGTGGCAGGTACCATGTGTGCATCGGCTGCGTGTACTGTGCACCTGAGTTGGCCGCACTCGGTACACAACTCTGCATTCTCTTTGCTGTGTAGCAAGGGGTGTGCGCTGTGGAGCTATTAGGAAGGGCAGCTATTTGTGTTGCACTGAGTGCAGCATGGGGTGTCGGTGTGAGTGCCTTGGTTCTGTTTGACTTGACATGGCTCGGCCACGCAGCCCAGGGACCGGTACCGGCCCAGGGCATGGTGGTGTTTGAAATGTTGACTCTCAAACAAAAACCTTCTCTATTTTTAATCGTCTTCTCTCATTCACGTCTGCAGCCAGGCAGCACTGGGAATTCTTAAGCACAACCTGTTGCATCTGTTGTGCATAAAGCTGAAACTTAACAAAATCCTTGAAGGAACATCATTTTGAATTTGGGAACATCAGCTAAGAGGGAAATCTTTTCTTGGACACTACAAGCTGAACCAAACACACACTGCACCGCACGCTATTAAACACAAATGGCTTTTCGTAGCTCATGGTGCGCCGTGCTGTCCTCCAACTGGACTGTGCAGCAAAGTCTCTACACCATGCCTGATTTTTAGAGACACGCCCACAGCAAAACGTATAACTTATTTATAAACATTATTTCTGATATAACAATGTGTTTTAACAGAAAAAACAGTAAGAAACTCTGTGAGATCATTTAGAAGAATAAGCAGCAGTATAAGCTAGGGATGTGAATCTTTGGGTGTCTTACGATTCGATTCGATTCCAATTCTCAGCGTCACGATTCGATTCAAAATTGATTCTCGTTTTAACTGATTCTCGATTCAAACTAGGGATCCACCGAACATTCGTTGGCCAAATATGATTGGCTGAATATTGCAAAAAAAGCCACATTCGGCCTTCAGTTTAGTGAGTAAAAGGGGACATATCATGGTTTAAATCCTTCCTTTTTACATATAAATCATACAGTTGTGGTCTATATAAAGCAGAACTGCAATGCTTGGTTCTGAATTCCTCATTATTATAGCTCCACAGGCCCCTTTTCTGATGTGCTTCTGAGAGCAACTCGTTTTGGTGCTGTCTCTTTAAATGCAAATGAGACACTCCATACCCCGCCCCCTCTTCAGGTGACACTCGGTTCAACTACACCTTGGTCAGCCATTTTTGTAGTTTGATAGAAGAGATACGGCTATGTAGCGGCGCATAAACTTTTTATTCAGAGGTTATTTACAAAATGTCAACAACAGAAGACTTGTCCATCCAGCCTTACATGTTCGAGCCAGAGTCTGACCCGGCGGAGCGAGATAAAAATGAAGATGATGAAACTGCAGAACCCTAACAAGTGAGCTAACACAAGCACCGAGCAATTGCTAGCGCCAAGCTAATGTCACGAAATGCATTTTAATACAGTCTTTTCAAAGACAAAAACGGCAAAATGAAATGACAAATGAAAACTTTAGACTTAAATTAAATCACATAGGCCATATCATCAAGGATCTAAAACGAGCACACAGCGCTAACATATGAAGACGGTGCAACTGCTAATGCTAACAAAACAATGACAGGGACGTCTTATCATCACACTTTTTAGCATTATTTACAGCTTACCGAAGTGCTCTGTTCGTCGTCTCCAAAGATAGAAGGAACTGAACCCTCAATCAGACAAAGTCTTTCGGCAAATCCTTCTTTATACTGGTGGAGGTTGCTGAAGCAGTCATCCTTGAAGTGCTTCGCGCACACAAAAATGACCTTACCCACAGATGTGGGTACATTTCCGTAAAAAATAAAACTCACCAGGCACTTCAAAAAGGTTCTGATGCTGGGAGACGGTGTAATGAAGCGTGTGGGTTACTACATCCAACAACCAAACATTTTGACTTATCCTCTCGTAACTTCGGCATCCTTGAGCTTGGACTACAAAATAAAAGCGAGAAATAAAAATGGCGGATTGCTCGAAGTGTTGGACCTGGAGTTGATGTACTAATTTGGCAGTTCCGCTGCAAATACTGTGATGTAATAGTTCAAAAAACGTAATAGAGAATAGAAAAATCGAAACAGATTGAAAAATATGAGCAAAACAGAATATAAAGATATCTACGGAGCACCTGAAGAGACTAATTTGATTTTTTCTGTACTTCTAAGCACTCTAAATATACAACAAAATGCATTTAAGGGCTAAAAAAGTGGATTTAGCATGATATGTCCCCTTTAAAAGCAAGGCCAAATAGTAGCGTGTGACGCAATGACGCAATCAAACAACGTGCAGTGATTTTGTGTCGGAAAAGTGTGTGCGCTTTACTGGAGGAGCAGAGCAGCAGCTTCGCACACAAACACAGCCAGACTCTCTCCTTTCCGCTTACCGTAAACATTCCCATCATTTCCTCCTCAGTTCACAAGCCATGTTGGATCTCGCTGCATAGGCTGGTGTAGCGTTAGCACGGAGTGCAAACAGCTGATGTGTGTAAACAATGGGTCCGTGGCTCCAAGCAGTGACTCCCAACACGATTGACAGCAGAAAAAGTAGTGCAGTTTAGGCGTCCAGTAGTGCAGTTTGCATTCACATATATGGAAATAAAGTACAATATATATTCTATATTAAACTGCAGTGTTTGTTTTAGTTGTTAGATAGTTGGAGATGGAGGAGCTCACATTCTAGGAGGCGTGTTAGGTCACCTGCCAACGTGGGCCAAATCCAACTGTCCCATTTGGAGCTGACTTTTTACAAACTGTGCAATAACAAGAGAGGGAGGAAACAGAACTTTTTCAACTTTGACCCTCTGAATGAGGCTAAAGGGATGTACAGTATATCACTGTAGCAAAACCACTATAAAGTGATTTTATTTTCATCATACCTCCCCTTTAATGCACTGTAGGTTTTTTTTTTAATGTATGTTTTGTTTTATTTGAAGGGCTAATATAAATGAAAAACTTTGTTGTGCTTTTTTTGAAAAGCAAAGACTACTGGAATATCTAATAAATGTCAGAATATCCAATAAACATTTACTTTCTTTAAAAAAAAACATGTCTAAAAATGTATTCTAGGATATTTATGCACTATTAAAAAAAAATAGTGAATAGTGATTCGATATTCGGTATTATTTGGTATTCGGCTTTTTATTTCGGTGCATCCCTAATTCAAACGATTCTCGATTCAAACGATTCTTGATTCAAAAATTGATACAATGCATAGTGTGTTACGGATAATTATGGCATCAAAAGAATAGTTTGTATAAGATAATTTTAAATGAACTGATTCCAATGATGTAATCACACAAAGGCAAACTTAAGACAAAAGATAAATGTATTCATGCTAAACAAATAAAAACGTACTCTACAAGAAATAACTTACATAAATAAAATTGCCTAAATAAAAGCTTAGGCCCTGTCTTCCAAAAGTAAGTCTCAACTCTCAGTGACTACAAGAAAAAATTCAAGGTATACAAAAAAAAAAACAAAAAAAAACTTGAAATTCCCTAAATAAAAGTTTAAGGTACCTGCATTTTTCTTCCAGAATTTACAAAAGCAAACTGTACACAAATAACACAAATAGGTGTTTTGTGTGATTTTAAAAATTTAAACTTTTTTGAGTAAGTCTCAATACTCAGTGACTACAAAAATGAGTTAAGGCATACAATAAAATTGCCTAAATAAAAGCTTAGTTTGGCTGCCTTTTTCTCTCTCATAAAGTGCCCATTTCAAATTACACAACAAAGAAACTGGTGTTTTCTTGATATTTCAAAAATTAAACTGTACAAATAACACTGTAAACTTTAACTGCTATTTTGTGTGATTTCTCAACAAATCACATAACAAGAGTGAACAAATCTTGAGCTTGGTGTGTAGGATTACACAGTCCATAATCGTCCATGTGGGATTACTGTCAATCAGGTACATCTAGGTTCTTTCGCAGAAAAAGAAGCTGATCTACGTGTTCCGGACTGAGATTGCTTCGCTGTGCTGTCACAATATCTCCAGCGGTGGAGAATACTCTTTCCACTGCAACACTAGTACCAGGAATGCATAGGTAGTGTTTAGCTAATTTGGCTAGTAGAGGGAAAGTTGTCTCATGGTTCCTCCACCAATGAAGGGAGTCTTCTGAGAGAGACAGTGGATCAGCGTCCAGGTAATTATTCAGCTCCTCCTCAGCTCTGGTGCACACACCCTCTTCCCATATATATGTTTGTGTATATATATACTGTGTATATATATATATATATATATATATATATATATATATATATATATATATATATATATATTTTTTTTTTATTAAGTTTATGAATTGATTCAGAATTGTGGATGATTAAAATTGCGAATCTTACGTGAATCGATTTTTTCCCCCACCCCTAAGCTAAGCCTGCCATTTAGCGTGTGCATGTGCAGAGCGCAAAACGCTGCTCTGAGGAATCAGGCACTGTCATCAAAAAGTAGCGCAAAGCAGCGGTTTAAGTCGCTGAAATAGGTGCCAGACAGTTTGTCATGTACTGTGTGTAAGCTTTTCTTTTCTGTGTGTGTGTGTGTGTGTGTGTGTGTGTGTGTGTGTGTGTGTGCGTGCGTGCGTGCGTGCGTGTGTGACAAACTGGTATCTCTATCCGCTCAGATAGAGCTGCATCACCGTGGAATCAAACCCTGAATCCTAGGAGAGGATTGTAGTGTTTGCAGTAGATAACAGTTGATAACCAGCTCTTTATCGCCTACATGACCAAAGCCTAATACAGCTTATACCTCTGTTGCACCGAAGCTGCTACACAATAAAATCCAAGTTTGGTTAAAACGATGAAGGAAATACACAAAAACAGTGGGGGGGGGGCACTTCTTCATTACAGAAAAAAAACCAAGCCTTTGGTTTGTTTTCCCAGCTTGTCAAACCAATGGAGTGTAAACAAGCAACCGTCTGTGAGCATGCTCGGTGACCTCTGTCTGACGGAGCCACTCTACAGGAAACAAAGTCCCTGCAGTGTTTTAGGCTGAGATGCATCGTGACGGTGACTGACGTGCAGAATATCACCCAAAACAACTACATCCTTTTGTTCATTTTAGTTCAACTGGCCCAGGGGAAATATACATCAGGCTGTAGCTGTACACTTTTATATCTCCATTGGTCATTTTGAACTCCTTAGCCAGACTTCATCTTTTCACATCACTCTTTCAACAAATTAGGGCCATCCAGATCTGTCATACACTTCAGATTTGAGGATGAATGTAATCATTCCTCATCCCCTACTCTCTGCTCTTTCCTTTTAACCAATCACAAAGTCAGATCAGTCACACTCTCTTCCATTCGCTCTCAGTTCCCTCTCACTGTTGCTCTCTCTCTCTCTCTTTCTCTGCTGTCCCAGGGTCACGCTTTAATTAACACTTCAGGTCTTATGAGTTTCCTCCTCTCCTAATGCATGCCTGCACACACCCTCACACACACACACAAACACACACTTCCTGATCCCATATGCTCGCTGCTGTAAGTGTTGATTGGAGGACAGCTTTATTGACTGCGCAGCAGTGATTAGCACATCACTTTTCAATCATATTGTAGTCAGATCCAATCAGCTGGGGAGGGGGGAGGGGTGTAGTTTGTGAGAGAAAGCAGACAGCCACACATACCTGCTCGTGGTATTCTATGCCCATCGACAGTGTGTTTATAAGGATGGCGATCATGATCCCTCTGCTGAAGTATCTGCTGCCAACGATCAGTTCAAGTTTAGTTCGAAACGCTGCCCAGCAGCGTTCCCACGGCCTTTTCTTTGGCTCCGACACCTGAGCGTCCCCACGGTGGGGGCTGCTGCACTGGAACGGGCTGCTAGGGTCACATGGGCTGTTGCCTTGGCACAGGTTGCTTTGCCGCTGTTGGGGGTTTTCAGGCTGCTCATTAACATTGTCGCTGTTGCTGAGTTGGTTGTAGTAGATGCAGTACGGACATACTGAGGACTCTCCAGGGACTTCACCGGGCAACAGTAACCCATGATGTCCAGCACAACCACCTGCACCGACAAATGAGAAGAAGCACAACAGAAATGAATAGCCGATAATGTGTGTCACTGAGTACTAACAAGGCTTATGCACACTGAAATAACTGTTATTAGGACAAAGACATACAATTATGCCTTTTCATTAGATGGCCAGAAAGGAAAAATTCTCACCCGTCAATATTGCAGCACATAATACTAAAGTTTTGCTGGTGACTAATAAAGTAAATCAATCCTCAATCTCCACTCCAACTACAAGGCAGCAGATCAATGCTCCACACACCCTATTGGTCATAGTTGACATCTTTGTAAATAAATAAAATGATCAAATATGGAGGTGTTTGCCTGGATAAATAATTGTTAGGGTTGGGATGATGGGCAGAGTTCACAATATGTTATGATAATTAATAATGGGCTCACAATATGATACCTTGCTTTTATTTGACTTTCACTGTGGCTATACTTGCTCTGGGTATGACCTTTTCAACTCAACAGGAATTTAAAAATAAATAAATAAATAATAACATAAATAGGAACAACTTTTACTATATAAAGTGTAAAAAGTTCCACTCTGCAAAAAGGATGCAAAAGCTGGTACTGACAATTCAGGACCAGTCTAAAATGAAAACCCAATAATCTTATTATCATGACGTTCTTGAAAAAAAAGGACCTGTGCATGAACTAGAACAGTCTGCACAGCACAGATTTAAGATATGGACATGTTCTTTTTCAACAATACTAGCATGTCTACATTTTATGGCAGCAAATGAGACACTTGGGCTTTGGATATTGACTATGTCTCCAGCAGCTGGAAAGCCACGCTCAATTGGGACGGACGATACGATACGATACCACTTGCACCATTAATGATAGATGTTGCGATGCTTTAATATGACCATATACTGTATTGTTGCAAGATATGTAAAACTACTGTGTTTGTTGAACCATGGCTTATTACATTAATGTCTGTACACAACTGTGTTCATCCACACTTTGAAAATATAAAGCACAGGTTGAAGAACCTCAAGCTCTTCTTCATTACTAAGGATTTGTTAAAAAGATGCATTTAAGTTGAGCTCAACAGCTTCAAACGGGTAGGTAAACAGTTTCAAGCAGCTGATTCAAGTTTTACTAATTAATTCAATAAAGATAAATCATGAAATATCTGACCTTTGTTGAGAAACAAAAGCAAGTTTTAATCAGTTGAGCACATGCAAGATTCCAGCATAACATCCAGTGTTCATAATGACTTTCATTTAAGGGCATTTTAGAAAGAAATTGTCTAAATTTGCATTTGTGGACATGTTTGTGGTGAACCAAGTGTCTGAGATACATTGATCTATTTTTCAAAGAGTCTCTTTTTTATCTGAGTCAGCGTGCTGCTGGGACAGCACAGTGTGATGCTAAACTGGATTCTGACTAAATCATCACTGTGATGAGACCTCTAGAACGTGCTAATATTGCTTCTTCTTTTGTTTATTTAATGTCACAAAATCAGAAATCCTGTCTGTCTCTGACTTGACTCTCTAGTGCAGACTCAGACCTTCAATACCTGCCTGAGTTAACGTCGGTGTGTAAAAACAAAAACGAGGTGAAATAACGCCTGAGGTCTGCTCGCGTTGTGAAACAAAATATTGGTGTTGGTCACGAAAAACAATCATTGCTGCAAACGGCAACATTACAGGAGCTCTAACTCTGAGCTGTCACAACAGTCAAAGTTTACAAACACTCAACATGCACAATTTCCTCTTTCTCCATCTCACCGTGCTCCAGTACCAGCTGTGGCAGTCTGTTTATGGTTTCCGTAGCAACCTGCCTCTTCCCGTGCTGGTCCTTTCCACCCAGATGACTGTGGAGTGGGACGATGAAGGGATAGTTAAAACCATGACCCCCATTACTGACAACTGGCTCAGTGTGTGGCTGCTGGTGATGCTGGTGGTGATGGTGATAGAGATGCTGAAGGTGTGACACATCATTGGGGGCGTGGCCTGAGTGCCGGTGAGCAAGTCCATTCATCTCCCCGGCAGCACTGTTCCCTCTGACTGATCCAACAGCCTGCTCTCTGCGACACACACACGTGCACTGGAAGCGTGTGAGCAGCTGGGCGTAGTGGCGGCACAGCCAGCGCTTCCCCTTACGAAGCAGGTGTGCCAGGTAGCGGATGATCTCCTCGTAACAGCTCCCTGGTTGGCTGTCGCTGGCCAGCGTGGAAGCCGATTGGTGGAGGTTGCGAGCGCGCTGCTCCGATTTCATTAAGGCATGCTCTCTCTGTTTTGTCTCAGAAAATTGCGTTGCTATCACGACCAGGCACAAGTTAATCATGAAGAAAGAGCCCACCTGGTAGGGAACAGGTAGACATAGCAAACATCAGCTTTGGAGGAAGGGAACTGTTTTATGCTTTAATGCAGGCGAGTCAAACTCATTTTAGTTCAGGGGCCAAACACAGACCAGTTTCATCTTAAGTGGGCCACGGATTTTAGGTAGGGAAAAAGAGCGGTTTCAACATTGTTATTGTTATACCCTAGTTTGGACTTCCTTCTAAAACTGATCTACAGTATGTGACAATAGTATATAGCTGCAGCCCCAGAGCAGAAGCCCCTGATGGGACACAAGCCTCTGGCTGGGCGGATGTGCCGATGACGTGACAGCAAAAAAACCTCAAATTTAGCCAAGAAGTGGAGGCAGTAACAGTTAGGGTTAGGAGCTGGGGTTGGGTTTCGGGTTTTACAGTTAGTAAAAAAGGAAGGTAAGTATAGCCAGGAAGTAGAGGCGATAGCGGTTAGGGTTAGGGTTCTGAGTTTAGGGTTAGGGTTAGGGTTCTGAGTTTAGGGTTAGGGTTAGGGTTATGAGTTTACGGTTAGGGTTAGGGTTATGAGTATACGGTTAGGGTTAGGGTTCTGAGTTTAGGGTTAGGGTTAGGGTTATGAGTTTACGGTTAGGGTTAGGGTTAGTAAAAAAGGAAGGTAAGTATTAGAAAGTTGCCAGAACAGTGGGTAGGGTTACTGGTATTCCACATCACATCAGACCAGCCAGAGGCTTGTGTCCCGTCAGGGGCTTCCGCTCCAGGGCTGCAGCTGGATACTACTCATATGTGAGGCACTAATCCAAGCAAAAAGTGATATCAGTCCCTGCAGGATCTTCACTTAAATTTCCTTCATTTTGTCGCCAATTTCTAATTAATTTGAGGAATTTTTGTGCAATCATTTGGAAAAAAATCTCAGGATTTTGGAAAAATTGAGAGTTCTTTCAACAATTTGAGACAAAAAATGACAGTCATCATGTGATATAAGCGTTGGGAAACTGTGAGCTGTGCAAATATTTGTGGAGTTCAACACATTGTGTATTTGAAGAAACTGAGATATCTATGACTAACTTATTTAGTAATTTATACAATGACCCATGTCCTCATGTTATTTTTACTTTCTCCTGCGGGCCACAATGGATGCTCTAAAGGCCAGATTTGGTCCCCAGGCCTTGAGTTTGACATGTGATTTAATGTGTGTGTATGTGGCCTTAACTCACTATGATGAGGAATATGAAGTAGATGAAGTTATAGAAGGAATGTGCATCCATGACGTAGTACATAATGTCCACCCAACCTTCTAGAGTGATTACCTGAAAAAAGAAGAAAAAACGTAAATTCAAATCGTTACTTCCATAGTTTTGACCGATTCATCTCTGAAGTTTCAAGGTTAGTACAACTTTTACCTGAAAAATAGCGATCCATGCATATCCAATGTTATCAAAATTAATTGCTCCTTGTGTGGGTTATTTCCCCAGTGCGGCACTCATTGTAATACTGATACCAGTTCACACAAGACATGGTCTCATCTACTCTTAGTCCCAGCTCTGGATGGGCGTCCTCTGCACCCAATAGGCACAAAGTCCTGCCCACGCGTCGACGAGGCACATTAGAGCACCTCAGCATCCCGTTTTCTCTTTCCATCGAGCAGATAAACGGGTGGTCGTCTGTCCGTCTGGCCGATAGTAGCCGTTTAGGAAGGACATGTTATATTTCCTGGAAATTAAGAGAACAAGAATGACCAGTTGATTTAATGGTTATATAGGGCTGGGCGGTATGACCAATAATGTATATCACGATTTTTTTCATGTATAATCAAGTGTTCATAGCATTTTCTACTGGTTGAGAGAGGAATTACTGCAGTAGATTGACTTAGGATGGTCTATTTTACTGTCATGATGAGTGTAGAATAATTCCATACTAGTAGTAATCGAAGTTTGCAACAGCAGCCCAATGGCTCTTTGCCGCGCTAGCTTAGCTTTAGCATTAGCTTGATTTCTAGCTTTAATGCTGCATACCCAGTGATGTGGTGGTTTCTATGGTGAATAAGGTAGCGTTTTCTTGCAGCTCCACCAGGACTTTTTCCACGTTATAGGAATTACTAATTGGATCTTTTGCTCTCTTTCTTTGTGTATTACTGTGGAACTGCCGACATGCTAAGCTAACCGTGCCTCCGTGTCCGTGAGTGTTGTTCTCCTGTAGCAGAGGCATGCACACGCAAACACATGCTCACATGCATTTTCATCAATTTACACGTATGATTTACACCGCAACTAACGCCAGTTTACTTTCTTATTTAGAAGTGCAACGTTAGGGTTAGGGTCTGAAACGCAGCGCAGAGTAGCTTTCCGAAAGTTGTGTAATCTAATACATCAGTACGGTGTAAAATTCATATTATAACAAAAATATATACTGGTATTCAGTATACTGCCCTGCCCTATAGTCATAGAAATATTTCTATTGAGCTAAACATTGAAAAATAAATTCAAACGACAGGTGGTTTTGAAATAGTTAATATGCATTGCCACAATGCATATCAAGTCTACACGTAAATTATACTATCAAGCAATGTAATTTCACTACTCTATAATGATTTATGTGCCACTGTGTGAAAATGACAACAGGATTCCATATCTGTAGGAGCTCATAAAAGCATAAGCTATAGGAACTAAAATGAACTGACATCAGGTGACAGATCGTGGACATAAGCATGAAGGTTAGTGTCCTGAAAGAAAGACAGGTGGGGCTGATACACGAGGGTGATTAAAAAACAGGAAAAGAGGAAACCAAGGGAGAAACATGCAGATGAAGAAAAACAACTAAAGGAGAGGGAGGGTGGAGCAGAGATAAACAATCAATCAACTGTGGTGTCGTAGGAGGTCTCTGCAAAGAGCAATGGCTACCGTCCTTATTACTGAAGGTCATTTGGTTGTTTATGGAGCAAGACAGAAATTTCAATTGCTGCAGCGAAAAACAAAATTTAGTATAGGATGAGTTCTAAATATAACTGTGTCCCTTTCTACAGTCCAAAGCCAATTAAATACAAGACTTTTTAACATCTTTTCAATGCAACTTCAAATTAAACCAAAAATAAACTCAAATGGGGGAAAAAAAACCACAACATAAATTAATCAGTGTGAGGGACACTTTCAAATGTTCATTTTAACATATAACATGACTTTTGGCACAACTGGCATTGAACTAGCGGCTACAAGGGATCACTGGCACTCCTCACCTTACCTGTTCTCATGCTTTTAGCTGCTGAAAGTCACTGTACTTTTCAGTTAGAGCATCAAAAAGAAGCAGCTCCCTAATTTTCCTGTCAGTTTGGAGTGATTCCAAAAGTGTATTGTGAATGCAAACCAAGCCAAAACAAGGTATTTCAAATGTCACCCATTCAAGAGAGCCCCAAAGGGGGCGGCGGGTTGGCATTTCTACAGGTACAAATGTGCAACAGATGTCTCACAAAACATGTTGCAAAACACAAGCAGCGTGGGGGAAAAGTAGTTTGTACGAACCCCTTAGTTTTCGATGCTGAGGGTTCGTAAGCTGCTTTTCACCGCAACTTTTCAAAATAATACTTTTAACCCTAACCAAAAGTTATGGGCAAATTTCTCACTAGAAATGTAATAAAAACAACTGTAAAGCCACAATCTATCTTGAAATAAGGCAATTTGCCACAGGCCGACCAAAGGTACCCCCCCGAACGTCGACATGTGACGAGCTGGGAGTGAGAATGTGTTAACCAGAGAGTTGTGGTTGCACAATAATTGATTCTAAAACGTGAGTAAATGTTAGATTTTATTTGTGTAAATATCAATATACACATTTGTGAATATTTTTCTCTCACTTCTCATTCAGAAGTGAATATTTTCTTTGGGTTTACATTTTAACTCTACAGGTTCACATTTTTTTCCCATCATTTGTGACATGAAATTTATTTCACGTGTATGGATTTTTTATACACTAGCTCACATCACATTCTACAAGCATAGTTCCAGACTATCCTGATGTTAAAGCAGTCATGTACGTTTGATTGGGTGATGATCTTTGCCATCATGGCGTCAGTCAGTCTTTCCTTCAGCTTGTGTGATGAGCATGCAGCTAGTAGCTAGCATATGGTAGCGCACATTTTCCCATCCCTGAGAGATACACTCACAGGCCAAAGGCATTTTTGTTGTTGTTGTTCAGGTCACATGCATTTGGTAGAATATTGAAAAAATTAAAATAATAATTTTGCCTTTGAGTCATTCCATGTCATTTCAACAAATTTTCAGGACATCCCACGCACTTCGGTCTAAAAAAGTCAGAAATGTTTACCAAATGTTGATTATTAAATATCCAATCCAATCCAATCCACTTTATTTATATAGCACATTTAAACGACAAAACGTTTCCAAAGTGCTGAACATGCGACCACAACAATAAAACCAAAACAATACAAATGAGCTCTGCCACTAAATGAGTATAAAACAATAAATAAAAATAAAACAGTTTAAAAGAATAAATATAAATAAAAACACATTAAAAACTATAAATAACAATAAAACTCAAAAACATAAAATAAAAGACACAGAGGACCACACAACTTACGCGGTGCTAAAAGCCAGAGAATAAAAGTGAGTTTGAGACGAGATTTAAAACACTCCACGGTGGGGGCCGTACAGATGCGGAGGGGCAGAGCGTTCCACAGCTTAGGGCCACAACGGAAAACGCCTGTCCCCTTTAGTTACGGTTCGCC